>NC_072739.1:45273376-45508055 GCF_026930045.1 Uloborus diversus | reverse complement strand
ATTGTGCAGAGCCCGGTCATGATAGTAATACATGTTCTAAGACCTATAAATGCGTAAACTGCAAGGGGGAACATCCTTCATACTCCAGATCATGCCTAAAATGGATCTCAGAAAAAGAAATTCAGGTGATTAAAACAACACAAAAAATATCCCATCCAGACGCAAGAAAACTGGTTGAATCTCGCACACCTACAACAGGCCTTTCATATGCAGCAGCCATCAAAAAGGTATTTAAATCTGCAAGCACACAAACAGATGCAGAAACTGAAACCTCAACTAATCTCAAAACCGTAAACACAACCAAATCAAATAAACAAACTAACAGTCCAAAATCTTCTTTTAAGAAAACTAACCAAAATCAACAACAAACACAAAAAACAAATACTGTATCTGTTACTGTTAATGAAAACATTCCAATCGCACAAAATTCGAAAAAACTAATTGAAAAAAAGAAAATTATGCAAACACGTGCTAAAATTGAGGTGGCCACTAAACAGAGGCCCCCAAAATATTATAATTTTAAAAAGGAGGACTTTTTGCTTTCCAGCAAAAAAGTCAAATTGACTAAATCCCAACTACTTCCTCCCCAAGAGGAAGACGAGGATGTTGAATTTGAAGATCTTCCGCCATCCGACGATGAAGGGTGGACGGACCATCCTCCTTCATGAGCCGCTCCCTCTTCTTCCGGCCGTTCCTCCTTCCTTTTTTTCTCCATGGCCCTGAGCATTCTTTCTTGGAATTGTCAGAGTTACTCGCATAATGTCACGGATATAAAAGATCTTGTCGAATTTCACCAACCGGCCATATTCTGTCTGCAAGAAACATTCCTATCGCCCACTGATAAACCGAGGTTGAAAGGTTTCGACATATACCGCAAGGACTGCTTGTCAGGTGACCGTCGTTGTGGAGGAGTGGCTTTGCTAATCGCTAATGATTATGCATCTAGCCAGCTCAATATCAACACATCCCTGCAAGCAGTAGCTGCGCGCGCTCACCTCCACTCGCTGTTTACAATTTGTACTGTATATATTCCACCTTCTTACGACTTGAGAGGCGTGGAATTGCAAACACTTGTAGATCAACTTCCTCCCCCATTTGTCCTCTTGGGGGATTTTAATGGCCATAATCCTCTCTGGGGGAGTCCAGACTCCAACCCCCCCGTGTCCGTTTACCTTGTCGTGGTGGGGGGGCTTGCGGTGTGGTGAGTTCGGGGCGAGCTCTTGGGAGGAGTAGTGAACCCCCAGTTGCTCAAACAGAATATCGGCGGGAGGGGATTTTTTCCCTTTCCTTCCCTCATCACACTTACCAAATGCGGACGAAAACCCCTAAGCCAAGGTGTGTCAACCGTGCCTATGGCTGCGTGGTACCGGGGGTAGTCGGTGCCTCAAACGGGAGGCTTCAGGGATAGCAGGCGAACCCTGTCGTACGCAGCCTTACCTCTGTGTAGGGGGGCTACACAGGGGCTAGACCCCACTTTTCCCCCTAGTTCTCTGGTTTTTTTATGGATATAAACACAAAGAACACTTCTCCCCCTTGTGGGGAGCGTCAGACTGAATCGAATAGCATCGCAAAATTTTTTGTTATCAAACGTTCTGATCCTAATCTAAATTTAACAAAAGTATCTCCTTTTCTCATCAACAAAGCTCTCGTTAATCAAATAGGGGAATTTCAATCAGTTAAAAAATTGCGTAATGGTGAGCTCCTTGTCGAAATAAAACATCAAAAACAAACCACATCCATTATGTCTGTCAAACAAATAGGATCCTATCTTGTAACTATTACCGAACATAAAACCCTTAATTTTTCCCGAGGAATAATATCAGAACCTGACCTTCTCTTTACACCCGAGGAGGAAATCTTGGAGGAAATGAAGGACCAAAACGTAACTGCAGTAAAAAGGATTACAATAAAACGCAATGGCGAAATGATCAATACTAAACATATCATTCTAACATTTAAAACACCCGTCCTCCCTCCACGTGTTAAAGCTGGCTATCTCTCTTGCCCAGTTCGCCCCTATATTCCAAATCCGCTCCGGTGTTTCAAATGCCAGCGGTTTGGACATTCGAAAATTGCGTGCCGTGGTACTGACACCTGTGCCAGGTGTGCAGAGCCCGGTCACGATAGTAATACATGTTCTAAGACCTATAAATGCGTAAACTGCAAGGGGGAACACCCTTCATACTCCAGATCATGCCTAAAATGGATCTCAGAAAAAGAAATTCAGGTGATTAAAGCAACACAAAAAATATCTTATCCAGACGCAAGAAAACTAGTTCAATCCCGCACACCAACCACAGGTGTTTCATATGCTTCATCCGTTAAAAAGGTACTGAAGTCTGTATGCACACAAACAGATACCCAAACAGATGCTTCTACTAATGCCAAAACTGTAAACACAACCAAATCTAATAAACAAAATTATAGCCCCAAATCTTCTTTTAAGGAAACTAATCAAAATCAACAACAAATACAAAAAACAAATACTGTATCTGTTACTGTTAGTGAAAAGAAACCACTCACACAGAATTTAAAAAAACTTAGTAAAAAAAAAGAAAAATATTCAAACGCGCGCAAAAATTGGGGTAGCCTCTAAACAGAGACCCCCAAAACTTTATAATTTTAAAAAAGAGGACTTTTTACTCTCTAGTAAGAAAGTAAAATTAACCAAGTCCCAAATTGAAAAATTCCAACAACCTCCTCCCCAGGAGGAGGACGAGGATGTTGATTTTGAAGATCTTCCGCCATCCGATGATGAAGGGTGGACGGACCATCCTCCTTCATGAGCTGCCTCTTTTTCTTCTGGCCGTTTCTCCTTCCTTTTCTCTTCATGGCCCTGAGCATTCTTTCTTGGAATTGTCAGAGTTACTCGCATAATGTCACAGACATCAAGGATCTTGTCGAATATCACCAACCGGCCATATTCTGTCTGCAAGAAACTTTTCTGTCCCCTGCTGATAGACCGAGGTTGAAAGGTTTTGACATATACCGCAAGGACTGCTTGTCAGGCGAACGTCGTTGTGGAGGAGTGGCACTGCTAATCAACAATGATTATGCATCTAGCCAACTCAATATCAACACATCCCTGCAAGCAGTAGCTGCGCGCGTTCACCTTCACTCGCTGTTCACAGTTTGTTCTATATATATCCCACCTTCTTATGACTTAAGAAGCGTGGAGTTGCAGACACTGGTTGATCAACTTCCTCCCCCATTTGTCATCTTGGGGGATTTCAATGGCCATAATCCTCTCTGGGGGAGTCCAGACTCCAACAGTAGAGGTTTAACAATAGAAAATTTTATTGAAGACAATGATCTTTGCATCCTCAATAACGGTGAAAACACTTATTTTCATCTTTCTACCCAATCTTACCATGCCATCGATCTCGTAATATGCTCACCTTCTTTTCTGCCACGTTGGGATTTTCAGGTGGAGGGTGGTCTCTACTCCAGTGGCCACTTTCCGATCAGGATAACCTCTACTGGACGCTGCGGCCATCAGCAGCATCAGCAAGCTCGACTTCGCATTGATCGAGCTGATTGGGCAGCATTTACCCAGTTGGCAGAAATTAAATCAGAAGACGTAACTGATATTGATATCGATGTAGCGGTAAAGCGAGTAACCGACATTATCCTAAACGCAGCTAACGCTGCCATACCAAAAACCACTAAAGGTAGGATCAAGTTTCCTAAGCCTTGGTGGAACCTCTATTGTCAGGAGGCTCATAAGAAGCAAAAAAAGGCATGGAATACGTTTCGTCGTTATCCAACCACACAAAATCTCGTGGCACTCAAACGAGCTCGTGCTGAAGCTCGAAGGATTCGACGGAAGAGCCAGCGGGACTCGTGGCAGACCTATGTCAGCACAATCACGACGTCCACCCCATCAAAGACCGTATGGGGTAAAATAAAAAAAAATCGTTGGCAACTACAATATATCTTGTGCACCCATTCTGGAGAACAACGGTCGTATTTTATCCGATCACAAAGAGGTGGCTGACTGCATGGGGACTTATTTGGCAGAAGTCTCCAGTGCAAATAACTATTGCTCAAAATTTTTAACCATCAAATCACGCAAAGAACAAAAAGTTCTAGATTTTAATTCAAACATTTTTAATCAATACAACACAAAATTCACCCTTCAAGAACTGAATGCTGCCTTACAAAAATCAAAAAACACATCACCAGGTCCAGATGAAATTCACAATAGTATGTAAAACATCTAAGCAGGTCCTCTTTAGAACATATTCTGCATCTTTTCAATAGAATTTATTCGGAACACAGATTCCCAAAATCCTGGTGTCAAGCAACAGTAATTCCTATCCTTAAGCCCAATAAACCATCTGAAAAACCTGAGAGCTATAGACCTATAGCTCTCACTAGCTGCCTATGTAAAATAATGGAACGGATGGTCAACTCCAGGCTGATATACATTTTGGAGTCGCATCATCTGCTATCTCCATATCAAAGTGGATTCAGGCGTGGTAGATGCACAATAGACAACCTATTGCTTCTCGAAACATCAATAAGAGAAGCATTTCTCAAACGAAAACATCTCGTGAGCGTATTTTTTGACATTGAAAAAGCATATGACCGTACCTGGAGATATGGGATCCTCAAAACCCTGCATGAGTATGGGTTACGAGGTAATCTACCCATCTTTCTCTCTAATTTTCTAAGAGACCGAATTTTTCGCGTACGTGTCAAGTCTGTTCTTTCAGATGCATTTATTCAAGAAGAAGGAGTTCCCCAGGGAAGCGTACTAAGCGTAACTCTTTTTGTAATTGCAATCAACAGCTTAATCGAACAACTGCCTCCTGCTGTCAAAGGTACTATGTTCGTTGATGACTTTCAAATATCTTTCTCTTCATCGAGCATGAGTATCATTGAAAGACAACTTCAAATGGCTATTAATAAAGTAACACAATGGGCGGAGGAAAATGGCTTTACTTTCTCTGTTCAAAAAACTTTCTGTATCCATTTCTGCCGTAAAAGAGGTCTTCATCCTGATCCAACACTTCTCCTTAACAATCAACCAATAGCTGTAAAAGATCAAGGAAAATTCCTCGGTCTTACACTCGATAACAAACTCAAATTTATACCGCATATACAAGAGTTAAAAAAGAAATGTTTACTAAAATTAAACATCCTTAAAGTCTTATCGAACACTTCCTGGGGTGCTGATACAGAGTCTCTCTTAAGAATCTACAGGTCTCTAATACGCTCAAAACTTGATTATGGATGCCAAATTTATGGCTCCACGGCAAAAAGCTATCTGAAAGTTCTAGATCCAATTCACAATCAGGCACTGCGCATCTGCACAGGAGCTTTCCGAACCTCACCTATTAACAGTCTTCACATTCTTGCTCATGAACAATCTTTAAACAATAGACGCCTCAAACTTTCATTGAACTTCTACTTCAAAATAAAACCTTATACTGATCACCCTTTACACCTTCATATTTTTAATCCATCTAATGTTATCTTATTTCTTCATCGTCCTTCTGCAACCCCAACATTCGGGATCCGAATGCGCCGGGTGCTCTCAGATTTGCAACTGTCAGATTTTAATACTCTCAATACAATAAAACTGATTGAACCATGGTGTGAAGTAGTTCCATCTACCATCAATGACCTTGCTAAATTCTCTAAAGAGACTACCTCCAATACAGCCTACCAACAAATATTTTATGATACAAAATGCAAATATTCTGATTATCATGACATTTTCACTGACGGATCAAAAGCAAACGATCACGTCGGCTTTGCTGCAATAATAAATGGTCAAGTTACCGCTGAACAATCACACCCATCTTGCTCTGTTTTTACAGCAGAAATAAAAGCCATATTGATATCTCTACAATCAATAACCCAATCCGCTCACAAAAGTGGGTGATATACACTGACTCAAAGAGTTCAGTGGAAGCAATCACCCACTGCAACAATAACAGCCATCCCATAGTCATTCAGTCTTATCATTTATACAAAAGTCTTACACAAAATAATTTTCATGTACTCTTTTGCTGGATCCCTGGTCACGTAGGCATTGCCGGCAATGAAGCCGCTGATTCAGCTGCCAAAGACGCAAATATCCTAGTTGATGACAGTGTCCCTTTAGTTGACATTAAAAACGCAATATCTGAATGTCTTAACACGCATTGGCAACGGACCTGGAATCTCGAAACACAAAACAAATTACATTCGATCCAGCCATCGACTAAAGGTTTCAAATCATTACAACTTACCAGGAGAGAACAAGTTTCGTTAACTCGTCTTCGCATCGGCCATACCAGGTTCACCCATAAATACCTCTTATGTCGTGAACCAGCTCCGATTTGTATTAGATGTAAAGTCAACCAGACAGTGTTGCATATCTTATGCAACTGCCCAAATTTTAACCAAATACGTTTTAAATATTTTAATAATTTTAATCCATCTCTGAAAGAGTTGCTGGGGGACCCACCCCACCCCAATATATACTCCTTCCTCCGGGAGATTGGCTTCTCCTTTTTAATTTAGTGGTCGTGTCGTCAAAATGTAATTTTATCCGTTTTTCTTGTTACTGAAGGTTGTTTGACAACCTATTGTTTCAAACCCTTACATAAATTTTTTAACGTTTACAGGCTTTTTATTACTTGTTTTAAACTACTGTTGTTTATACCTTTCTCTCCAAAACATTTTTACTTTTATCATACCCTGAATTTTTATTTATGTATAAATTTTAAACTAAAAAATCGTTTGGCGCAGTATAGCCCTCAAGGGCTCTTGTGCCATTAAAAATAAGTAAACCAACCAACCTCAACTAATACCAAAACCGTAAACACAACCAAATCAAATAAACAAACTAATAGTCCAAAATCTTCTTTTAAAAAAACTAACCAAAATCAACAACAAAAACAAAAAACAAATACTGTATCTGTTACTGTTAATGAAAACATTCCAATCGCACAAAATTCGAAAAAACTAATTGAAAAAAAGAAAATTATGCAAACACGTGCTAAAATTGGGGTGGCCACTAAACAGAGGCCCCCAAAATATTATAATTTTAAAAAGGAGGACTTTTTGCTTTCCAGCAAAAAAGTCAAATTGAATAAATCCCAACTACTTCCTCCCCAAGAGGAAGACGAGGATGTTGAATTTGAAGATCTTCCGCCATCCGACGATGAAGGGTGGACGGACCATCCTCCTTCATGAGCCGCTCCCTCTTCTTCCGGCCGTTCCTCCTTCCTTTTTTCTCCATGGCCCTGAGCATTCTTTCTTGGAATTGTCAGAGTTACTCGCATAATGTCACGGACATCAAAGATCTTGTCGAATTTCACCAACCGGCCATATTCTGTCTGCAAGAAACATTCCTATCGCCCACTGATAAACCGAGGTTGAAAGGTTTCGACATATACCGCAAGGACTGCTTGTCAGGTGACCGTCGTTGTGGAGGAGTGGCTTTGCTAATCGCTAATGATTATGCATCTAGCCAGCTCAATATCAGCACATCCCTGCAAGCAGTAGCTGCGCGCGTTCACCTTCACTCGCTGTTCACAGTTTGCTCTATATATATTCCACCTTCTTACGACTTGAGAGGCGTGGAATTGCAAACACTTTTAGATCAACTTCCTCCCCCATACATCATCTTGGGGGATTTCAATGGCCATAATCCTCTCTGGGGGAGTCCCGACTCCAACAGTAGAGGTTTAACAATAGAAAATTTTATCGAAGACAATGATCTTTGCATTCTTAATAACGGCGAAAACACTTATTTTCATCTTCCTACCCAGACTTACCACGCCATCGATCTCGTTATATGTTCACCTTCTTTTCTGCCACTTTGGGATTTCCAGGTGGAGGGTGGTCTCTACACCAGTGGCCATTTTCCGATCAAGATAACCTCTACTGCACGCTGCGGCCATCAGCAGCATCAGCAAGCCCGACTTCGCATTGATCGAGCTGATTGGGCAGCATTTACCCGGTTGGCAGAAATTAAATCTGAAGACGTGATTGATATTGATATCGATGTAGCCGTAAGCCGAGTAACCGACATAATATTGACGGCAGCGAACGTTGCAATTCCAAGAACCACTAAAGGTAGGAACAAATTCCCTAAGCCTTGGTGGAACTTCGATTGTCAGGAGGCTCATAAGGCACAAAGAAAAGAATGGAGCACTTTTCGTCGGTGTCCGACCACACAAAATCTTGTGGCACTTAAACGAGCTCGTGCTGAAGCTCGGAGGATTCGACGAAAAAGCCAGCGGGACTCGTGGCAGGCTTATGTCAGCACAATCACGACGTCCACCCCATCTAAGACAGTGTGGGGTAAAATCAAAAAAATTTCTGGCAACTACAATACGTCTTGTGCTCCCATTCTGGAGAAAAATGGTCAACTTTTGTCGGATCACAAAGAGGTGGCTAACTGCCTGGCGACTCATTTAGCAGAAGTCTCCAGTGCAAATAACTACTGCAAAAAATTTTTAACTATCAAATCACGCAAAGAACAAAGAGTTCTAGATTTTAATTCAAACATTTTTCATCAATACAACACAAAATTTACATTTCAAGAATTAGATATTGCTTTACAAAAATCAAAAAACACATCACCTGGCCCTGACGAAATACACAATAGTATGTTAAAAAACCTAAGCAGGTCTTCATTAGAAAATATTCTGAAATTATTTAATAGAATTTATTCTGAGTACAAATTCCCCAAATTCTGGAGCCAAGCAATAGTAATTCCTATTCTTAAACCAAACAAACAATCTGATAAACCCGAGAGTTACAGACCTATAGCTCTCACAAGCTGCCTTTGCAAAGTAATGGAGCGGATGGTAAACGCCAGGCTCATGTACATTTTGGAGTCTTGCCATTTGCTATCTTCATATCAAAGTGGATTCAGGCGCGGCAGATGTACCATAGACAACCTACTGCTTCTCGAAACATCAATAAGAGAAGCATTTCTCAAACGAAAACATCTTGTGAGCGTATTTTTTGACATTGAAAAAGCATATGACCGTACCTGGAGATATGGCATCCTCAAAACCCTGCACGAGTATGGGTTACGAGGTAATCTACCCATCTTTCTCTCTAATTTTCTTAGAGATCGAACTTTTCGCGTACGTGTCAAGTCTGTTCTGTCAGATACCTTCATTCAAGAAGAAGGAGTTCCCCAGGGAAGTGTACTAAGCGTAACTCTTTTTGTAATAGCAATCAACAACTTAATCGAACAACTGCCTCCCGCTGTCAAGGGTACCATGTTCGTTGATGACTTTCAAATTTCTTTCTCTTCATTGAGCATGAGTATCATTGAAAGACAACTTCAAATCGCTATAAATAAAGTATCACAATGGGCAGAGGAAAATGGCTTCACTTTCTCTGCTCAAAAAACCTTCTGCATCCACTTCTGCCGTAAAAGAGGGCTTCACCTTGATCCAAGTCTTCTCCTTAACAATCAACCAATAGCTGTAAAAGATCAAGGAAAATTTCTTGGTCTCACCCTTGATAATAAACTAAAATTTATACCGCATATTCAAGAGTTAAAAAAGAAATGTTCATTAAAATTAAATATCCTTAAAGTCTTAACGAACACTTCTTGGGGTGCTGATAAAGAGTCTCTGTTGAGAATTTACAGGGCTCTTATACGCTCAAAACTTGATTATGGATGTCAAATTTATGGCTCAGCAGCGAAGAGCTATCTGAAAGCCTTGGATCCAATACATAATCAGGCACTGCGCATTTGCACAGGAGCCTTCCGAACCTCACCTATCAACAGTCTTCATATTCTAGCACATGAACAGTCTCTTAACAATAACCGTCTCAAACTTTCTTTAAATTTTTACTTCAAAACAAAACCTTACTCTAAACACCCACTACACCTTCATATTTTTAATCCATCAAATGTTCTGTTATTTCTACACCGTCCTTCGATGATCCCAACATTTGGGATCCGAATGCGTCGGATGCTGTCAGACCTGCAGCTATTAGATTTCAAAACCTTCAACACACTAAAACCAATTGAACCATGGTGTGAAGTAAATACATCTACTATCAATGACCTCGCTAAATTCCCTAAAGAGACTACACCAAATACAGCTTACCAGCAAATATTTTATGATACAAAATGCAAATATTCGGAATATAAAGATATTTTTACCGATGGATCAAAAGCAAACGATCACGTCGGCTTTTCTACAACAGTTGATGGTCACGTTATGGCAGAAAAATTAAACCCATCTTGTTCTGTATTTACTTCAGAAATAAAAGCCATATTTATATCTCTTCAGTCAATAGCCCAATCCAACTACAAAAAGTGGGTGATATACACTGACTCAAAGAGTTCAGTGGAAGCCATCACTCACTGCAATAATAATAGCCACCCTATAGCCATTCAGTCCTATCATGTGTTAAAAAATCTTATGGAAAACAATTTTAAAGTCCTCTTTTGTTGGATCCCTGGTCATATAGGCATTGTAGGCAATGAGGCAGCCGATACGGCTGCCAGAACTGCAAGTATTCTGGTTGACGACCGTGTTTCTTACGCTGACATCAAAAACGCCATTTCTGAATCTCTTAATATGCATTGGCAGCGGTCTTGGCATTCAGAAACCCAAAACAAACTGCGTTCAATTCAGCCCTCAACTAAAGGATTTAGATCATTGCCTCTCACCAGGAGAGAACAAGTTTTATTAGCTCGACTTCGCATTGGTCATACTAGGTTCACACATAAATACCTTTTATGCCGTGAACCAGCTCCAATGTGCATAACTTGTAATGTCATTCAGACAGTGTTACATATTTTAAGCAACTGCCCAAATTTTAATCAAATACGTTTTAAATATTTTAATGATTTTAACCCTACTTTGAAGGAGTTGCTTGGGGACCAACCCCATCGCAATCTACACCCCTTCCTCCGGGAGATTGGTTTCTCCCTTTTGATTTAGTGTTTGTGTCGTCATTATGTGATTTCGTCCTTTTTATATTTTTCGAGATATTGTTTTATCCATTTTTTCTTAATATGTTTTTAACATTTATTTGTTTTTAAGGTGTTCCTTTTTTAATACTACAACTTGAAGGTTTATGCTTTTACTTCAAAAAATACTTTGTTTTACTTTTTTGATTCATTCTTAAATGAAAACTAAATAAAATATAACAAAATATCGTTTGGCGCAGTATAGCCCTTAAGGGCTCTTGCGCCATAAAAAATCAACTAACCAACCAACCAGGAAAACTAAGCCATGGCAATCTCGCGGGGCGGAGGTCGCCAAATTGGAATGAACCCCATCTTAAAGTTTTCCAGATTTCATCGACGAGTGGCGGCAGTAATGGACTGTTTGTTTACGCATACGTAAACGGGTTTCCCTGCGAACTGATTATTGACACTGGAGCCAATGTTACAATCATTAGAACAGATGTGGCTCGTCAATTTGGACTCAACATTCTATGGACGCCGCCCTGCGTTACCCTCCAAACTGTGACAGGTGACAAGATCGAGATTGAAGGTAAAGTAAACTTAGAAATTGTGTTGGAAATGCCACTTACCATCATACGGCATTCGTTGCTGCTATCACGGACCCCTTCATTCTCGGATTGGACTTTTTAAAGAAGTATGACTTCAACCTCGACTTCAAGACTAATGAGCTGCACTCGATGAGAGAAGACATAGCCGTTTTCCCCGCAGAAAGTGATGTAAAATCCGCTCATCAAATAACAGCCAAAACAGATTTATCGATTCCCTCAAAGTCAGAATCATTAATATCTGGCTCCAATGAAGAAAGCAATAGTTTTCGATTTGGACTCGTTGAATACCCTAACCTAAACAATAATCTAAAAGGAGTGCTGGTAGCATCTACGCTTGTGGACCTTTCTAAGGATGTAATTCCTGTGAGAGTCGCCAACGTGAGTGAAAGGCCAAGGAATATCCGAAAAGGTGAAGTGTTGGCAACTTGTACTCCAGTAAACTGCATCATTAGAAGAATCAATTCCCCCGAGACTGTGTCTTCTGAGTCCTTGACATCGAAGTTAATTGGGAGTGCGCCATTATCGAAAGATCAAAGAACTGCTGCGGAACAATTGGTGGAGGACTTCAAGCATCTGCTTTCATCTACATCGGAGGATGTGGGCAGGACGAATTTAACGCAACATAGGATCTACCCTGGAGAACACCTCCCTATTAAACAGCATCCAAGACGACTACCGTTCGCCAAGAAGGAAGAGGTTGAGACCGGGGCCATCGTGAAGTCAGTCGGTTTCCCTCTTTCTACCGGGCCTGCTTCAAGCGAGCGAATTCCTGGGATGAGTCATCCAAGTGATCCCATGGTCCCCAACCCTACGGCCAGCGGCTATCGACAGAACGGCGTTTGCTTACAAAATATTGATTATACAAAAACAAAAAATGATTGCCATTCTAATAGCAATAAAAGAAAGTTATGTACTTTGACCAACTACCAAGCCTAATTAAAATGAAAGGCAAATTTTCGTTGACAGGAAAGAAAGTTAACAATAAAAATTGACAGTTCTAAAGGTTAATATGTTTGAAAATGTAAGATTTAGGTCATTTTTAAAGATGAGTCTAATTGAATTTATTTCAACTAATTTTATGCGGAAAGATTTTAAAAAAGGTACCTGTGTGACACGATGTGTAAATAGTATACATTAAAGCACAAGTATGTTTAAATAGACCTTTTCAGTTTCAATAGTTTTAAAGTACTGTGTTGAATGTACGAAATCGATAGGGGGTGATTTTGAAATATATTCATAAAAAAAAAGTCCTAATAGATATCAAATATTTTAAACTGATCAAAATGCGTTTTCTAATTTTTCTGAGTTTACTATGAAATATGAACATATACAATGGTTATATATTTATTAAATATATAATCATAATAAGCCAACAGGTTTACACAGCATAATTTTTCAAACAATGTACTGTGTATCGCAAATAATTTCATCCAAGTGTTTGCTATTAAAAACTTAAAAGTACTTTAAAGACAAAATTACGAATTTCATTCTTAACAACTTTCAAGTATCATAGTGACTGTCTCAAGTGTCATATTAAGGATTTGAATTGGTTAATTAGAAATCTCATGTGATTACATTTCTAATTTCTCATGAATTTTTTTTTTTTCCATAAAATAGTTAGAGGCAGTTATATCTCAGATTTCATATGAAACTTGGCTGGAATTCACATAAACAACCGTTATTGCAATTAATAAATGTGTTGGGGAATTATGTTCAAACTCCTCTGAACTTACATTTTTACGATCATTGTTATTGTTTTTTAATATTCAAATTTTTGAAAACTTGAGAACACAAACCCTTAGTTTGTAGCTTATGGGTACATTAGTAATTTTTGTGCTTATTAGTTTTGTCACATCGTTAGTAACAGATTATCACTGAATTTGTTCAATTTTAAAGCTGTTTTATGCTATTTTTTTATGTTTGTAAATAAAGTGTGTACTCTCGAAACGTGTTATGTATTATTTGAAAAAAAAATTTCTCACTGAATTTTACTCTATTCTTGAACGTTCTGGTTGAAATTTTCAGATTATTTTGACCAAATAAGATTAACATAATCATAAGCAAAAAGACGAAATTTTGTAAAATCAGGATCTTACTTCTAAAATGTTAATAAATTTTAAAAGGTCTGAGAATTTTCGAAGATGGTCATTTTAAACACCAAATTTAAACTGATCAACTACCAAAGGATTTATTTTCAGATTATTGTATCTCACAAATTTCAAAAATGTAATGAATAATCTGTTTTCTTTATTTAAGTTTTGACGGCAGTAATCTGAACTTGCAGCATTTTTGTCGCACTCAATTAAAATTTAAAAGAATAATTACAATTCAAAACATAAAAAGTACATATGTTAAATACTTAAATGTATGATAATCAAAAATACCATTGCACTATTTATATTGCTTTCTGATCTTTTTTTCAATGAAATATGTATGAGAACTATTGTTTGCTGTGTATATGTCAAAATCAACCGAAGATACTGAAGTTTTAAGACTTTCGTGCTCCATATCGAATTGTAAGTTTGAAGAGAAGGGATGAAGCGCTTAAAAGTATGGGATCACGTGGATTGCGCAATTAAATCTTGAAGCAGGCCCGGTAGAAAGAGGGAAACCGACTGACTTTACGATGGCCCCGTTGAGACCCTCCTGAAAGAGATGAAGGAGAACGATGTAATCGAACCGTCATCCAGTCCTTGGGCGTCTCCCATCGTCTTGGTCCGAAAGAAAGATGGCTCCACCAGATTTTGTGTCGATTACCGACGGCTGAATGAAATCTCCAAGAAAGACAGCTACCCTCTTCCACGGATAGACGACACCTTCGACACTCTTTCCGGACACAAGTGGTTTTCGACCCTGGACTTGAAGAGCGGCTACTGGCATGTTGAGATACACCCTGATGACCGAGAGAAGACAGCGTTTACAACTGGACAAGGCTTATGGCAGTTCAAAGTGATGCCCTTCGGCCTCTGCAATGCACCAGCTATGTTCGAGCGTCTTATGGAGACAGTGTTAAGAGGACTTTCCTACGAATCCTGTCTGGTCTACTTAGACGATATCATCATCGTGGGACGCAATTTCAAAGAACATCTGGCAAATCTTAGGAAGGTGCTGCAGAAGCTTAAGGAAGCCAATCTGAAGTTAAGCCCGTCCAAATGTAATTTGTTCCCTCGGGAAGTGAACTACCTTGGTCACATCATCTCTTCTGAAGGTGTACAAACCGATCCAGAAAAGGTATCTGCAGTCAAGAGTTGGAGTCGTCCCGAAAACATCCATCAGCTGCGAAGTTTCCTGGGGCTCTGCACGTACTACAGGAAGTTTGTAAAGGGTTTTTCCAACATTGCACGACCCTTGCATAAGCTGACGGAGAGCAAGCAAAAGTTTGAATGGTCCAAAGAATGCGAAGATGCATTTCTACGACTGAAGGAGGCTTTAACATCCACGCCTATCCTCGCCTATCCTCAGCCTGAAAAATCCTTCATCCTGGACACTGAGCCACGAGGGCATCGGAGCTGTTTTATCCCAAGAAATTGACGGCAATGAACATGTCATCGCTTACTGGAGCAAATGCTTATCAATGGCGCAGCGAAATTACTGCGTCACCAGAAAGGAGTTACTGGACATAGTGAAAGCTGTAGAACACTTCCATCAATACCTCTACGGCCGAAAGTTTCTGCTTCGGACAGATCATGCCTCGTTAACTTGGCTTTTGAACTTCAGGAATACAGAAGGCCAGATAGCCAGGTGGATACAGCGGCTCCAGGAATATGACATGGAGATCAAGCACCGAAAAGGGTTGTCTCACGGTAATACAGACGCTTTATCAAGGAGACCCTGTCCTGAGAACTGCAATTATTGTTCCCGAATCGAGAAACAGTATGGAACGACTAGCCCTACTGCCTATCAGGTGACAGTGACTAAAACATCTTCAGAACCTGATCCATGGAGTGACGACCAAGTTCGAAAAGATCAACTTGAAGACCCCGACATAAAACCAATTTTGGAGTTCATGGAGAGTGACAGTCGGCGACCTACCTGGCAGGACGTTTCCATCTTTAGTCCTGCAACAAAAAGATACTGGGCTTTATGGAACTCGCTTCATTTACGGAACGGCGTGCTACACCGAAAATGGGAATCTGATGACGGCAAAACGTCTAGGCGGCAGTTACTACTTCCCCGATCAAGGATTTCAGATGTTCTGAAAGAAATACATAGTAGTGCGACTGGAGGACATTTTGGTGTGTTGAAAACCCTCAATAAAGTTCGGGAGTGGTTCTTCTGGAGCAAGGCGAAGGATGACGTGGAGAAGTGGTGCCATTCTTGTGACGCCTGTGCTGCTCGTAAAGGACCGAAGAAGAGAAGCAGAGGGAAGCTACATCTGTACTACGTTGGAGCTCCTTTCGAACGAATTGGGATCGACATCCTGGGTCCTCTACCAAGAACTGCTGATGGGAACAAATACATTCTTGTTTCCATCGACTACTTCACCAAATGGCCGGAAGCATATCCCATTCCAGATCAAGAAGCTACCACCGTAACAGACACTCTAGTCCAACATTGGATCTCGAGATATGGAACACCTTTGCAGATTCATTCCGATCAAGGGAGGAATTTCATCTCTGCTGTGTTTAAGGGCCTATGTCAAATTCTCGGAATTGAGAAAACTAGGACAGCACCACTACACCCACAATCGGACGGCATGGTGGAGAGATTTAACCGCACAATCCTGAATAATCTCTCACTTATGGTCTCCAGAAATCAACAGGATTGGGACAAGAAGCTACCTTTGTTCCTGCTGGCCTACCGCAGTGCTGTCCACGAGACTACCGGATATGCCCCATCTCAGATGCTCTTCGGACGAGAGCTTCGGCTACCTTGTGATCTCGTCTTCGGTCGTCCTCCGGATGCGCCTGCATCGCCTGAGGAGTACATCCAGGATCTCCAGGCCCGGTTGGAAGACGTTCATAACTTCGCACGAGAGCGAATCAACATCGCGGCGGAGAAGATGAAGACCCGATACGACACAAGGTCTACTGGACATGAATTCAACGAAGACGACAAGGTTTGGTTATGGAATCCCATCCGACGGAAAGGTCTTTCACCCAAATTGCAGTCGCATTGGGATGGACCCTACAAAGTCCTTAACCGACTGAATGACGTCGTAGTGAGGATCCAAAAATCACCTAATGCAAAACCTAGGGTTGTACATTATGATCGGTTAGCCCCATACTATGGCCATAGTTCATGAGTATTACGTAAACAACAATGGTTGATAACAAAAAAGTTGTAGATAATTTTTGCTTTTAATGTTTAGTAATATTTCTTGTTATTATTGTGTTTTCTGTATCTGTTAGTTATTAATTAATGTGTATATTTGTAAACTTGTGATAGAAGTTTGGCACCCTTTCTGGGGATTGTACTGCCCGGGACGTGCAGTCCTTAGGAAGGGGGCAATGTTACAAATCCTGTAAATAGTAATTATTGTAGTAACGTAACCTGTAAATAGTTTCCCGTAATGAATATACAACCCCTTTTCATATAGCTAAAGTATACGACCCCCCCCCCCTATTTCCTTTTTGTTCATTGATAAAATTTGATAACGGTCTACTTTTTTCCAGAAGCGTGTGGAATATTTGAGAGATTTCTTTTCGGTGTGTATATAAACCGTTACGCTGGATAAAGAGGGGAGTTTTCGATTGAGAATTTGTACTGAGAGTGTGTATTAGCTCTGTTTATAGCGAAGCATTTCGCTGTGTTGTTTTCGTATTTGGAAGTAAATACGTGTGTAACCGTTGAGTTTACGGTGTTGAGTGATATTTGCTTAATTGCTGATGATTATTTTAGCAGTTGTTAACGATTTCTCCTGTACATAGTGTAAATAAAGCTCCTGTGTTTTTATCAAGAACTGTGTCTTCATTTCAAGAAAGTGGAAGTCGCGCCATATCCGTTACAATACCTAAGAATGTATGGACGTCCGAAACATCCATTTTGACGATCCCCGAGTTAATTTCCACGAGTTTTCTCGTGATGTTTGCATGTGCGTATGTATCTCGCCTAGGTCAAAAACGGTATGTCATAGTACGTTGAAATTGGGTGTGTAAACTCCTAGTGGGGTCTAGCTGGGTACCTCCCCTTTTATTTGGATTCGGATGTTTCAAAAGGGGTCTTTTGATCATTTTTTGGGAAAATTAGTGTTAATTTCAATGCAAACTCAAGTGCTGTTATTTGACTAACACTTGGCGATATATCTCCAATTTGACGACAAATTTTGCGGAAAAAAAAATTATTTTTCGAATTTTGTTTTCATTTGGCGCTTATTGGTGATATTTAGAGAATTATCCATTGAATTGCATTAAAATTTTCGATATTGGGAAAAATAATCTCTGTAAAACGCTTTTTTGTTTCGGTACGCGACAAACTAGGGGTGAAAACAATAAAAGTATTCCGTTGCTTACTCCAAGGCACTATTATCATCAAATTGTCGTAAAAGGAAGTCATGTGGATGGGACACACATGGAAGATACACACATCAGCTCGTTAAACACCGCCGAAACTAAATATTTCCTAAATTGTTGCAGGTATAGGGTAATTTGGGGTAAAACCCTGTATGCGACAAAATTAAGCCAATATTTTAACTTGACTGCCTTGAAGTGACAAGTTTGTCCTCTCGAAACCTATTCCTCCATGAAATAATTTCCTTACCAGATACTCCAGAGATAAAAAGGGGTAAGTACAATTTTTACTTCTTAGATCTAACTTTTCTAATACTTTCAGCATTGCAAAATGTAGGTTTTGACAAAAAAAAGAGATGGAATTACTAGTTGATACTGTTGCATTAAAACTTCACCTTCGGGTGAAAATAGTTATTCACTCGAGTTATTCAAATGTAACGTCAACCAGACAGTGTTGCATATTTTAGGTAACTGCCCAAATTTTAATCAAACACGTTTTAAATATTTTAATCATTTTAATCCATCCTTAAAAGAGTTACAGGGGGACCCACTCCATCGGAATTAGTACTCCATCCTCCAAGAGATTGGTTTCTCCTTTTTAGTTTAGTGTTTCTCTAGTCATTACGTCGTTATGTCCATTTATTCTTACTCAAACTGTACTGTCAATGCATTGTTTCAACCATTTTTTCTTATTTTATTATTTTGTTTGTGTGTCCTTCACGGCTTTCTATATTAAACTACTTGTTGTTCTGTGTTTTATTTTTAAATACATACAATTTTGCCATTTGGTGTTTTTATGAAAAATAAAGAATTGTTTGATGCAGTACATCCCTTAAGGGCTCTCGCGCCATTAAAACTAAACAAACCAACCAGCCACTTGAGTTATTCACTAGACTGGAAAAAATCATGGCGCATTTCTCAGAAAGTGGCAAAATGGTGCAAAACCCCGCAGGTGTTTTTGAGTAAATCCTCGCAGCTCCAAAATCGTGGGGATTTGTCATACTCGGCCTGAAATGGTCAGTTTGAAAAAAATTTATTAGCATTTTTGTTTAGTATGTGTTTTTGAAGAATAATTATTCACTGATGGACATTACCTCATGCAATTTTAATTTGAATAGAGTTTTTATAGGTAAAATCTTACATTCATTCCAAAAATGTTTTGAATATTACAATAATTTAATTTTTGTTTTCGCACATTTATATGCGTTTATGTTTGTTTCAGTACCCTCAAAAGAAAAAAAAAACTATGATTGATGTCACGCTAAATGAAACGCGTACCTTAATTGTAAACCGATTTTTTGTTCGTTCGTTCCTTTCAATAAAGTTCGATTCAAAAAAATTGATCAAAGAAATCTCTGAAAAATGGAACAAAAACCTGGAACTTCGGAAAAGAAACAGATTTACCTGTTACTTCAAGTAAAACTGGAGAGAGAACCCAAATACACATTCTTCTCGTTTAAATATATTGTTATCAAAACACATGAATTTATTCAATCAAAGAACTACATCCACATTATATTTAAAGTAATCTAGAATCTAGGTGAGATTGGCGTGTTAGCTTGCAATGCCTGTTTGCTCTTAAAAAAAGATTTTGATTATTAGATTCTAACTGAGAAAGCGCAACTCAGATCACTTTCAAAGCCTTGCTAGATATTTTGATTTTGTGTGTATTATTGCTGAAATTCCAGATTTACAGAGATATGGGAATGAAAACTAAACTAAATGCCTCAAAAGAGACTTCAATGGTGAAAATTTTTTAATGCGATTACAAAATTAAGATGTAATCAGTTTTACTTCTCTATTTTATTTTTATAAAATACTAGCTGCGTTTCCCGGTTTTGCACGGTCTACCTCTAAAATAAACGTTAGGTCAAGTGACGCGTGTTCAACAATCAGGTTCCAATTATAGAAAAAATAGTGTAAAATTTCCCGTCAAAATAATCATTCTTAAAGAAAGAAAAAGTCAAATCAAAAATTCCTTGTTGGGTAATGTGTCTTTACCTTAAGTTCATAGAACTAAATAAAAGGTTTACAGAACCCCAACATCAAAAAGCCGTGCAGTCTGCCAGTAAGAAATAAAACATACTCAAAGTAATTTTAAATAAATAACATTTATTAAAATATCACAGTATACAACAATAAAAATTTGTTAAATACCAAAAATAATTTAGATTGTAAGAACCCCCCAATAATCACAGAAATTTCAAAGTTAAATTGTTAAATAAACACTTTTAGAAAAACGCGAAACATTTTAGAAAAATTGTAAAATGTCACCTTCCTGCGCTAAATGCGCATGTTTACATTGCTGAAGAATTCTTGACCAAGTGTAATCGAATTTGTAGATTCATCAAACTGTTCCATCATTCACCGGCCGATAGGCTTGCTTAGTTCTAGAAGAACCTTTTCAAATACCGGAACACAAACTTGTGCACACACAGGAATCTCACCGGAACCTTCTGGAACTATGGTTGGAACATCTAGGAAATCCAATCATGAAGGTCACTCTGAAGGACATCGATGATTTCAAACTGATGACAGTTCCATACCACCATAGGAGCACCGGTAAATCAATCCAGGTATAGGCCAAGTTTAAGTGTTAGGCCTAGTTGCAATGAACTACATCTCCCGCGAACATCTTCAGCAATGTTGACATTTTCCCTCCATAAAAAGGAGTAATTTAGAACATTTTTAAACAACAATCAACACTGAATAAAACTTATCTCAAGCCCTGCTTGAATTCAAAAACGTTGCATCATCAACGGCTCGAGCGCGCCGCAACTTCCATCAACAACCTAGCACGGTTGCCAAACCTTCAAAGACCAATCCCTGATTGGTCAACAAAAATGGCAAGATGCCATTGGGGAGTAAACACAAACAATAAAGTGAGCACTGAAAATATTTCGATCAATCTATTTATACGTTCTATGACCGCGATACGTCATCCCATGACACACCCTACTTTGCATTTGAGATATACATCTCAACTATTCCTGATTGAGTGATTTAACAATCTTTCTATTCGTTTTTTCGGCTCAAAGTAGCCAAAAACATCTCAACCATCGGGTGTTACGTCATAGGATGATTCCGATGTTGCACGATCATGCCCGAATCAATTTCAGTTATCCGCCGCTGGGACACAGTACGCGGAGTGGCAAAAACATATCGGAGGTAAGTTTCAAAAAAATACTTTAACATTTGTAATTAAATTAAAAGCGCTTCAAGATACTGAATAAAGGCTTTCAAGCCCAACATTCCTGAATAAATTAAACGCACCCTCCATAAATACACCTAAGATCCTTAAAAAAAAAGTTAAATCGCCAAATAATAATCAAAGGAGGAAAATTTTATCTCGAAATAAAAAGAAAAACAAAATTTTATTTAGTCACAGTCGAGAAAAAAAAATGTGACCACTTTCTGAACGGTTTTATTCATGCTAATTTTAAATGAGAACTAATAATGCTTTTAATTTTTTCTCGGTAATTTTACAGCCTTGGTTTTTTTAATTCGAAGGAATTAAATCATTTTCTGGGGTAATTTTCGTGACCTTTTGAATAGTGTTCAATTTGAACTGATAGATAGCTATTTCGGGTAGAAAGAGCCTTTTAATACAATTTTCGGACCAAAAAATTAAAATTCGAACGGTTCGGTTCGTTTTTGGCCTTGAAAACCTCCCTAAGTTTCTTCACGGGTGCCCAAGTACCTCCCTGCCAAATTTGGTCCAGATCGGACGACAACTGTGGATTTGTATAAGGAACATATATGTACACATATTCTTTGTTTTATTTGCATAGATTCAGGCCACCTCAAAAATTCTGCTATCCCCTTTAGGGTGAGAAGCCCTGGTGAAGAAAAGTTCTCGTATAGTACGAGAACATCCATGAGGTGCACGTGACTAACCGAAACTTTAAGAAGAAAACACCAGGAAGTTAATTTCCAATAATGCGGTTAATAGTAATTTCGATAGGGAAAATTGGTGTTGAGATTTCGTTTAAGATGTCATTAAGAGGAGTCGTCTTTATGTAAATTTCTATTACGAAGTTTTATGTTTCAATCTCTTGAAAAAAAATTTAAAAAAGCTGTCACAGTGATTAATGTACCTTGGTTCAATCTATGGGTTATTTTATTTAATCCATATACTCTATCATGTTTTGTATGGTGGATAGGGACCGCATAAAAATCCTCTTGTTATTCAAGAATTTCGCCCGCTTTATAAATAATTTCCCAATCTGATTGAAATTTTCAGACACCGCAGAAAAAGAAAAAAAAAAAAAATCGCACGAAAACAGGTTTCAGTGCACTTTTATTAAATAGGACGACCTGGATCCTTAATTAGTCGGGGTTACTTAGGCTGTAACGTTTAATGTACGACGGTGGGTCTGAAAACAAGTTTACTCAGGTGACTGTGGACAGAAATGTCTATGAAAGTCTAGTAATTTAAGAAAATATGAATGATGCGATGCAGCTTTATTTTTCAACATGATTACCATGACGTTGAGACATTTGTCGTACTGCTTGATAAGCTTCACACAGCCCTGTAGGAAAACATCAAGGTTTTGCATACGGACGATGCCATGCGGTTCTGTGACACCCTGTCGAAATTGAAAAAGACGATTCGAAAAAAGTGTCCTAGCCTTCTCAAATAAGGCGTTCTGATGTTGAATGATAATGCGAGACCCAACTCGGCGATGGAAAAGCAAACCCATAGCTCTTGATTGAGATCACGCACTCAATCTGTCATAAAGTCCTGATATATCTACTAAGAGACTTTCATCTGTTTCTAAACGTACTCCTAAATACCCAAGCTTTGTCTTTAGTTCAAGAGCCAACATTATTCCGTTATCTTTCACCTAAAATTATCTTGGTAATGTAAGCTGTGAATAGTTTCTTGTAATATACATACAACCTCCTAACATTTGACTGAAATATATGGTCCCTATTTCTCATTGATACGATTCGTGAATGAATAAAAAGGAGAAATTGGTAGAAAGTTGCGAAACTTCTCTAGATTTATAAATAGCCGGGCGTAGTGTGAATGAAGGGAGAGAGTGAGTTTGCTTTCTTACTGTGAAGTCTCGTTTTCAGCCGTTGCGCTGAAAGTGTGTATTAGCCTTTGCACTGCGTTTTTGCGCATTTTTTGATGTAAATACGTAACCGCTTAGTTTACGGTGTTAATTGACATTTGCTTAATAGCAATGGTTAATTTAGTAGTTAACGATATTTCTTGTTCATAGTTGTAAATAAATCTCCTGTGTTTTTCTCAAGAACTGTGTCGTCATAATATAATTTCTTGAAGTGGCTGTACTCGTAACAATCAGTTTCTGAACTTACTGCTAATAAATTTCAAGAGCCAAACCGCGCCATGCTGCGGACATTCGCTTTTGAGATAAATTCTCTTTATCTACCAGTTTGTGCGGACATTAGCTGGTGAGATAAATTATCTCTATCTACCAGTTTGTTCGCACTCTCAGCGTCATTGGATGACATCTGCCTCCAACTCGGTTATTCATTGTTTCAAACCCTTTCATAAATTTTTTAATGTTTAC
Source organism: Uloborus diversus (assembly GCF_026930045.1). Classification (NCBI taxonomy): domain Eukaryota; kingdom Metazoa; phylum Arthropoda; class Arachnida; order Araneae; family Uloboridae; genus Uloborus; species Uloborus diversus. Next base: position 45,484,564 of record NC_072739.1, on the reverse strand, counting down.
AGGTTTTTTACTACTTGTTTTAAACTACTGTTGTTTATACCTTCCTCTCCAAAACTTTTTACTTTTATCATACCCTGATTTTTTATTTATGTATAAATTCTAAACCAAAAAATCGTTTGGCGCAGTATAGCCCTCAAGGGCTCTTGCGCCATTAAAAATAAGTAAACAAACAAACAAGCCAACTCGGTTATTCACTAATCCAGACTGAGGAGCTCTAATAAGAACGAAACTGGAGCCTCTGGATGTGAAAACCAGTCTGTTTGGTATATTGTATGTAGTTCTGCCTTAGCCTTGACTTAGGGCGGTAATGTAATGTTAAAGAGGTTTAAATCTTTTATATGTCACGTTCAGCATTATTAAACTGTTACTTCAATGGACCAATACCTATATATTTAAATGTAATAATTAGAAGCAAAATATTTTTGAAACATGATTTCGAAAAGGTGAACCTTCCCTCGTAACACGTTATTATTGATTCTCACATTATTTATGATATTTTTTGTATCTTCCTAGCTTTACTTTTAAAAAAATGTTAGAGCAATAAAACGTGACAAGCTATTCAATAATTTTCAAAAGCTTTTTCTTTTTTCGAATGAAAATTGATCCCTTTTGTTGAGGTCAGTTTTTTCTCCTCAAAATTGTTTGCTTGGTAGAGCGAACTACTTTGGTTAATTTTAATTAACTTCCAGGTTTAATAACATGGTCTTTTTCCTCCTCTAGAGCAAAAAATTATTTGCATAAAAATAAATACCACTTATTCTTTCTAAAAAACACAGCTATTAAACAATTCTGCTTGGTGACTTCGATTCCAGTTTTTTACCGAAATCAAACTACTCTAGATTTTTTTCTTTCTCTTTAAAAGGTATTGAATGAGCCACTTTATTGTTCAGTTCTGCATGCCACTAGTTGATAAACAACCATTTTCGGTATTGGTTATTTTTATTTCCTTATTAATAAAATCTTACCTGAATTTCGAAGTCAAATATTTGAAAGACTCCAGTAGTTTTCGGGGTCAGAATTCCTCATTTCATAATTTTTAAACAAAAACGTTGAAAAATGTGTGTACATCAAAAAAATGTCTTCAAAGAAAAAGCAAACTAGACTGTTTTTAGGAATTATAATTTTCAGTAACCTAGCTGATACTGTCGACTTTAATAAAACATATCAAAGAGTTTTAATTGGTCAGTGTAGCGCCTCATTCTTCCACGTCGCAGGCCTGGGTTCGATTCCTGGGTTGTGCACGGTCAACCCTTTACTAGGTCGTCAAACAGATCGACCCACTGAAAGGCGAAGCCTTGTTTCAGAAGGTTCTAATTTCATGAAAGTCGTGTTAAGTAAAGGAAAAACTAAGAACGGAAAAATAGGGTTATAATAAAGGACTTAAAAGTAGCAATTTTTACATTTTAGTTTACGAAAAGTAGTGTGAATGTAACAACCGAAACATAACAGTGATAGTCATAAAAGGAAAATATATTAATTTTTTTTAGTTCAATTTATTCTAAAAATCTTCAAAACAGTCAGTCATTTTGAAATTATCAAATCTACGTACGTTATTCTTCCTAATAATCATAAACATCGACAAACTTCAATCAACAACGATAAATAAAAAATTAAGTCTTCTTACTCAAGGCCCCCCCGTGTCCGTTTACCTTGTCGTGGTGGGGGGGGCTTGCGGTGTGGTGAGTTCGGGGCGAGCTCTTGGGAGGAGTAGTGAACCCCCAGTTGCTCAAACAGAATATCGGCGGGAGGGGATTTTTTTCCCTTCCTTCCCTCATCACACTTACCAAATGCGGACGAAAACCCCTAAGCCAAGGTGTGTCAACCGTGCCTATGGCTGCGTGGTACCGGGGGTAGTCGGTGCCTCAAACGGGAGGCTTCAGGGATAGCAGGCGAACCCTGTCGTATGCAGCCTTACCTCTGTGTAGGGGGGCTACACAGGGGCTAGACCCCACTTTTCCCCCTAGTTCTCTGGTTTTTTTATGGATATAAACACTAAGAACACTTCTCCCCCTTGTGGGGAGCGTCAGACTGTATATTCGAACTTAGCAAAATTCTTTATCATAAAACGAAGCGACCCAAATTTAAATTTTACAAAAATATCTCCCTTTGTCATCAATAAAGCCTTAAGTCATCAGATAGGTGAATTTCAAACTGTTAAAAAATTACGAAATGGCGAACTTTTAGTCGAAATTAAAGATACCCAACAAGTTTCAAAAATAATGTCAATAAAACAAATTGGATCATACCTAGTCACTGTCTCAGAACATTCAACCCTAAATTTCTCACGCGGCATAATTTCTGAACCTGATCTTCTCTATACCTCAGAAAGTGAAATATTACAGGAAATGCAAGACCAACACGTGAGTGGAGTTAAGAGGATCTCCATCAAACGTAACGGCGAGATGGTAAACACGAAACACATTATTTTAACATTCAGTACACCCATCCTCCCGCATCGTGTTAAAGCCGGCTATCTCTCTTGTCCAGTTCACCCCTATATTCCAAATCCGCTCCGGTGTTTCAAATGCCAGCGATTTGGACATTCAAAGCTTTCGTGCCGTGGTACTGAAACCTGTGCCAGGTGTGCAGAGCCCGGTCACGATAGCAATAACTGCTCTAAAACATACAAATGCGTTAACTGTAAAGGGGATCACCCTTCATATTCCAGATCTTGCTCAAAATGGCTATCAGAAAAAGAAATCCAGGTTATTAAAACAACCCAAAAAATTTCTTATCCAGAAGCAAGAAAATTAGTTGACTCTCGCACACCCACAGTAGGAATTTCCTACTCTGCAGCAGTAAAAAAGATCTTAAAATCAGCAAGCACTCAGACAGAAACACAAACTGTTAATAATAACACTTCGCTAAACTCCACAACACAGACAAATAAACAAACCTCTTCCTCTAGCAGTAAAACCAATGTAAGTAAAACACAAACCAAAAAATCCACCAATGCAAATATAAATAACACTGCTGTTGAACCATCTAAGAAAACAGTCGAAAAAAAGAAAATTCTCGCACGCGCAAAACTTGGGGTATCCTCCAAACCGAGACCCCCAAAACATTACAATTTTAAAAAGGAGGACTTCTTGCTTACCAGCAAGAAGGTTAAACTAACAAAATCTCCTCCTCTTCCCTCTGACGAAGAAGTAGAGGACATTGAGTTTGAAGAAACTTCCCCAACCGATGATGAAGGTTGGGTGGAGGATCTTCCTGCCTCTTGATGTGCTTCTCTCTCTTTGGCCGTTTTTCTTTCTCTTTCTTCTTCATGGCCTTGAATATTCTCTCTTGGAACAGTCAGAGTTACTCGCATAATGTCACAGACATCAAGGATCTTGTCGAATACCACCAACCGGCCATATTTTGTCTGCAAGAAACATTTCTGTCCCCTGCTGATAGACCGAGGTTGAAAGGTTTTGACATATACCGCAAGGACTGCTTGTCAGGTGACCGTCGTTGTGGAGGAGTGGCATTGCTAATCGCTAATGATTATGCATCAAGCCAGCTCAATATCAACACATCCCTGCAAGCAGTAGCTGCGCGCGTTCACCTTCACTCGCTGTTTACAATCTGTTCTGTATATATTCCACCTTCTTACGATTTGAGAGGCGTGGAATTGCAAACACTTGTAGATCAACTTCCTCCCCCATTTATCCTCTTGGGGGATTTTAATGGCCATAATCCTCTCTGGGGGAGTCCAGACTCCAACAGTAGAGGTTTAACAATAGAAAATTTTATTGAAGACAATGATCTTTGCATCCTTAATAACGGTGAAAACACTTATTTTCATCTTTCTACCCAATCTTACCATGCCATCGATCTCGTAATATGCTCACCTTCTTTTCTGCCACGTTGGGATTTTCAGGTGGAGGGTGGTCTCGACTCCAGTGGCCACTTTCCGATCAGGATAACCTCTACTGGACGCTGCGGCCATCAGCAGCATCAGCAAGCTCGACTTCGCATTGATCGAGCTGATTGGGCAGCATTTACCCAGTTGGCAGAAATTAAATCAGAAGACGTAACTGATATTGATATCGATGTAGCGGTAAAGCGAGTAACCGACATTATCCTAAACGCAGCTAACGCTGCCATACCAAAAACCACTAAAGGCAGGATCAAGTTTCCTAAGCCTTGGTGGAACCTCTATTGTCAGGAGGCTCATAAGAAGCAAAAAAAGGCATGGAATACGTTTCGTCGTTATCCAACCACACAAAATCTCGTGGCACTTAAACGAGATCGTGCTGAAGCTCGAAGGATTCGACGGAAGAGCCAGCGGGACTCGTGGCAGACCTATGTCAGCACAATCACGACGTCCACCCCATCAAAGACCGTATGGGGTAAAATAAAAAAAATCGTTGGCAACTATAATATATCTTGTGCACCCATTCTGAAGAATAACGGTCGTATTTTATCCGATCACAAAGAGGTGGCTGACTGCATGGGGACTTATTTGGCAGAAGTCTCCAGTGCAAATAACTATTGCTCAAATTTTTTAACCATCAAATCACGCAAAGAACAAAAAGTTCTAGATTTTAATTCAAACATTTTTAATCAATACAACACAAAATTCACCCTTCAAGAACTGAATGCTGCCTTACAAAAATCAAAAAACACATCCCCAGGTCCAGATGAAATTCACAATAGTATGTTAAAACATCAAAGCAGGTCCTCTTTAGAACATATTCTGCATCTTTTCAATAGAATTTATTCGGAACACAGATTCCCAAAATCCTGGTGTCAAGCAACAGTAATTCCTATCCTTAAGCCCAATAAACCGTCTGAAAAACCTGAGAGCTATAGACCTATAGCTCTCACTAGCTGCCTATGTAAAATAATGGAACGGATGGTCAACTCCAGGCTGATATACATTTTGGAGTCGCATCATCTGCTATCTCCATATCAAAGTGGATTCAGGCGTGGTAGATGCAGAATAGACAACCTATTGCTTCTCGAAACATCAATAAGAGAAGCATTTCTCAAACGAAAACATCTCGTGAGCGTATTTTTTGACATTGAAAAAGCATATGACCGTACTTGGAGATATGGGATCCTTAAAACCCTGCACGAGTATGGGTTACGAGGTAATCTACCCATCTTTCTCTCTAATTTTCTTAGAGATCGAACTTTTCGCGTACGTGTCAAGTCTGTCTTGTCAGATGCCTTCATTCAAGAAGAAGGAGTTCCCCAGGGAAGTGTACTAAGCGTAACTCTTTTTATAATAGCAATCAACAACTTAATCGAACAACTGCCTCCCGCTGTCAAGGGTACCATGTTCGTTGATGACTTTCAAATTTCTTTCTCTTCATCGAGCATGAGTATCATTGAAAGACAACTTCAAATGGCTATTAACATAGTAACACAATGGGCGGAGGAAAATGGCTTTACTTTCTCTGTCCAAAAAACTTTCTGTATCCACTTCTGCCGTAAAAGAGGTCTTCATCCTGATCCAACACTTCTCCTGAACAATCAACCAATAGCTGTAAAAGATCAAGGAAAATTCCTCGGTCTTACACTTGATAACAAACTCAAATTTATACCGCATATACAAGAGTTAAAAAAGAAATGTTTACTAAAATTAAATATCCTTAAAGTCTTATCGAACACTTCCTGGGGTGCTGATACAGAGTCTCTCTTAAGAATCTACAGGGCTCTAATACGCCCAAAACTTGATTATGGATGCCAAATTTATGGCTCCACGGCAAAAAGCTATCTGAAAGTTCTAGATCCAATCCACAATCAGGCACTGCGCATCTGCACAGGAGCTTTCCGAACCTCACCTATTAACAGTCTTTATATTCTTGCTCACGAACAACCTTTAAACAATAGACGCCTCAAACTTTCATTGAACTTCTATTTCAAAATAAAACCTTATACTGATCACCCTTTACACCTTCATATTTTTAATCCATCTAATGTTATCTTATTTCTTCACCGTCCTTCTGCAACCCCAACATTCGGGATCCGAATGCGCCGGGTGCTTTCAGATTTGCAACTGTCAGATTTTAATACTCTCAATACAATAAAACTGATTGAACCATGGTGTGAAGCAGTTCCATCTACCATCAATGACCTCGCTAAATTCTCTAAAGAGACTACCTCCAATACAGCCTACCAACAAATATTTTATGATACAAAATGCAAATACTCTGATTATCATGACATTTTCACTGACGGATCAAAAGCAAACGATCACGTCGGCTTTGCTGCAATAATAAATGGTCAAGTTACCGCTGAACAATCACACCCATTTTGCTCTGTTTTTACAGCAGAAATAAAAGCCATATTGATATCTCTACAATCAATAACCCATTCCGCTCACAAAAAGTGGGTGATATACACTGACTCAAAGAGTTCAGTGGAAGCAATCACCCACTGCAACAATAACAGCCATCCCATAGTCATTCAGTCTTATCATTTATACCAAAGTCTTACACAAAATAATTTTCATGTACTCTTTTGCTGGATCCCTGGTCACGTAGGCATTGCCGGCAATGAAGCCGCTGATTCAGCTGCCAAAGACGCAAATATCCTAGTTGATGACAGTGTCCCTTTAGTTGACATTAAAAACGCAATATCTGAATGTCTTAACACGCATTGGCAACGGACCTGGAATCTCGAAACACAAAACAAATTACATTCGATCCAGCCATCGACTCAAGGGTTCAAAACATTACAACTTTCCAGGAGAGAACAAGTTTCGTTAACTCGTCTTCGCATCGGCCATACCAGGTTCACCCATAAATACCTCTTATGCCGTGAACCAGCTCCGATTTGTATTAGATGTAAAGTCAACCAGACAGTGTTGCATATCTGATGCAACTGCCCAAATTTTAACCAAATACGTTTTAAATATTTTAATAATTTTAATCCCTCTCTGAAAGAGTTACTGGGGGACCCACCCCATCCCAATATATACTCCTTCCTCCGGGAGATTGGCTTCTCCTTTTTAATTTAGTGGTCGTGTCGTCAAAATGTAATTTTATCCTTTTTTCTTGTTACTGAAGGTTCTTTGACAACCTATTGTTTCAAACCCTTTAATAAATTTTTTAATGTTTACAGGTTTTTTATCACTTGTTTTAAACTACTGTTGTCTATACCTTTCTCTCCAAAACATTTTTACTTTTATCATACCCTGATTTTTTATTTATGTATAAATTTTAAACTAAAAAATCGTTTGGCGCAGTATAGCCCTCAAGGGCTCTTGCGCCATTAAAAATAAGTAAACCAAACCAATCTTACTCAAGATATTTACTGAATTCTCGATCGAAATAGTAATGTAGGGAAAACTAGGGAGATTTAACCCAATTTTTTTTAATTATTATTTTGTAGAGTAATTAAAACAAAATAAAAAATATAAGAAATAGTTTGCCATTTTGCAGTTATTACGGCTGAAAAAAAATAGCGCAATTCTAAATTAGAAATAGTACAAAAATATTATGTTCCTCAAACATTTTCAATGTAGGTTTTTCTGTTCCTATTTAGAAAGAAAGAACAATTTCAAAAAGTTAACTTCCGACTGCGAATAAGAAATCAGTTAAATATTGAGTAGGGGAAACTAGGAAGATTTGACGCAATATTCGGTTTTTTTTTTTTTTTTTTTTTTTTGTAGAATGGTTCCGATTCCGAGTCACAACTGACTACAACTGTATTTATGTCGAGGACTGCATACTAAGTGCCTTGCCTCCATTATTTTTTTATACCGATAGATAGCAGCACCATCAGCGGATCGAACAGTTAAGGAGAATTTAGAACTAGTCCAGGAGCTAATAGCTACCTGGTGCTAGCACCCCCAGAGGTATCGTTTCACTTGGAGGACATTGAGACCACGAGAATATTTAACGTTGCTCAGTCCCCTATAATGACGACGGTGGATCTTCAACCATCGAGTTCGAACTTAGGACCCTCCGGCCCCGAATCCGACACTCTACTGATCGGGCAACCACGGCCCCTTGTAGAATAGTTAGAACGAAAGAAAAAATATTAATAAATCGGTTGCCATTCTGCACATTATTATGGTTAAAAAATAATTGAATAATTCTAAGTAGAAATAGTACAAAAAAATACGTTCCTCAAGTCTGCATATGGGTCAAGTGTTACTAAAACTACGGAGATTTGACACAACACTTCGAGAGACATGACCCCCCTTATTAATGTAAGAAGACTCATATATATTGAAATTAAAAACGCAGGTTTGATGATGTTATTTCTGAAAATAAGTGATAATTGAAGTGAGTATACAAAATGTTCCTTTTTTAGCTGACATTTTTTTTAAATTAATCTTACTCCATATCAGATGAGAGACTCATGGATATTGAAATCAAACGCGCAAGTTTGATGGTGTTTTTTTGTTTTGATAAGTGATACTTGAAGTGAATATACAAAATGTTCACTCTTTACGTGAAGTGTTACATTTGTTTTTTAAATTAATCTTATGCCACATCAGCAGACAAGCGGAAGTCGAATTAGGAACTTTAACAGATCAGACGTAAGCAATACTTCAGTTATTTTACTAATTAACAACTCATTGGGCCCAAAGATTATTAGTATTTTAGTTATTTGTCGCATAAAAACAACTTTAGATAAAAATATTATATATTGTAGGCATTCATTAAAGAGAAATAAAATCGGTGCTTCATATTTACAATATTAGAGTTATTGCTTAAAATCATTAGACCTAAATCTCAATATTTTATCTAGTCAAACATAAAAATTTCGCATCAAATTAAACAAAAACATCAAATTAATCTTGGGTCAAGTTTCCCTGTTTCGCTTGGGTCAAACCTCTGCTTAAGTATTCTTCGTTGAACCAAGAAAACGTATGAGACGAGATTGGTGTGGCAGGGAGATGATGATGCTGACATTTAGTGACTGAATTCTTTTATATTTCATGCATCTATACGTAAATTTTCTCCTTTGATTCGTTATATTTTTATTGTTTTATTGTTGATATTTTTTAAATTTGTTATCATCGTTTCTTTAATTAAATGTTTAGTTCCAATCGAATGTATCTGTGACACATAAAGGCAATTTATATAAATATCAAATGGGTTTGCTATATATAAAAAAAACGACGGTATCAATTCTTGAATAGCAGAATATCTACGCTAGGAGATCGTTGTCAATCCAAAATAAGTATGTAGCTACTGTTCGGCTTAAAAATGCGCAATCATTTCAAAACAGTCATTATTTCTCAAAACAATGGCATAATAAGCAAACAAGAAATAATATTATCGTTCCAGTAGAAGAGAAAAGACTTTCTGCCCCTGCTTTAACGTGTAGTCCCAAATGAAAAAAAGGAAAACATTTTCCTTTAAAGTTCATATCCATGGTAAACGTAATAACAAAGTTCTTCAAACCAAACCGAATTGATCGATCGTTCTGAAAAAAGCTTTTTCTTGTATCATTCATCATTTTGATACAAAATAACCATTTCTTGCTGTTCCAACACTTCTATTTTCAGTTCTTTTAGTCCTATTGAGATAAAACAAAGAGATATGATTTGTTTATTAACTTTGCGTGTTTCCAGCAGCGACGTCGGTGATTTATTGCACTCATACTATTATTTTTGAAAGCAATAAATTAAGAAATGCTTGGACAGCAAACAAAAGGAAGCAGTGTTAGATTAATAAATATTGATTGATTATGGCGAAAACTACTAAATTCAGCGTTGCATGTTGCGTTAATTATTACGTATTGTCACATCATGGTGACAATAATCTCTTTGTAATTTATTAAATATAGCCTACCTTAACTCTTACCTCATGAGGGGACATTTTTTCCTACGCAGCGATAGGTGCAACCGAACCATTATATTTCTCGTGCGATCTACAAACTTTCGCATAGTGACGTATTTCAAAAATTTGGAATTAGAGGAAAAAACGGCACCATTTTTATTGATTTACTAGTAGTACCCGCATGGCTTTGCCCGTAATAGAAAAATCAAAAGGTCTTTTGGTTCGCCTGTACATTTACAAATAATTATGGTGAATTTTCTCGCCAGTTGGCTTGTACCCATCATACAGTTCAACGTTGTGATAATTTCGTAATTTACTCGTCCATCTTATGATATATTTTTTTCTTAAAATTATAATAGAAAAAGAACCACATCGAATTTTCGAAAAATCGCTTCGAGGTGCACACCCCCATACTACAAACTAACTTTTTGCCAAATTTCATGAAAATCGGCCGAACGGTCTAGGCGCGATGCGCGTCACAGAGATCCAGACATCCTCCGGACAGAGAGACTTTCAGCTTTATTATTAGTAAAGATTAAAAAAACCCAAATTTTTAGCTTTCTTTATTTCTACAAAACTCGCATCAAATTAGATAACATAACTGGTGCGTGTGGCGTTTAAACGACATAACCAACAGTGACACATCATAAACATTTCAAAATTGAGGAGAACATTTTTTTAACTTAATATGTGCATTATCAATTTAGACAGCAAAAATTAAGCAGTAAACACATCGCTGATTTGGAAGAAGAGAGCCACAATACGAAGAAAAGAAATTTTACAGCAGAAGCGTTTAAAGTTTAACTCTTCAGGCAATTTGCATTAAGAAAAGAAACTTTGCTGTGCTCTCCAGTGGTTAATATTTGAACAAAAAATCTGTCATTATTTTCCAAAGAAGATAACATCATGTGAAGCCTTTTAAGCAAAAAAAGAAAGAAAGAAAATTAAAAATTTCGTGTTGTGGCACTCTTCTTCCAAACGAGCGACATCAAAAGTGTTTTGTGCCTTTTATAATATTTGATAAGTGATCACAAGAAGTTTTATAAATAAAAGGTTGAATTTCTCCATTTTTTTTTGAGTTGTCACTTTTCTTGTATGGACACGATGTGATATACGTGTTTTCATACAGATTTTGCACGTGATTTGATTGATTGGCTACCGAAGCGTTTTCGTTCTCGTTGTTATTTTCTTCGTATCCAACACGCATTTAGAAAAAAAGAAGAGAAAAGGACACTATGTTCTTACTGTAAACGAAATATTGTCTCAAAATAAGAAACTAAATCTTACAAAATCTTATTAAATGAGTCGGAAATTAAGTCAGAAATGCAATAGATGATGAAATACTACAGTTTAATGAAGGACGTTGAGCCAGAAAAAAAAAAGTAGGAAAATTTATTAATGCAGTCATTGAAGGAGATTAGACATTAAGTATTGATTGAAGAGCAGATAAAAATTAATTGGTTAGAAAAATATTGATGGATATTGATATATTTCGTCAATATTGTGATGATTCATGTTTGAATGATAAATACCTCACGTGACAATATTCTGTGAAACCTATGGAATTGAGATGTCTTTCATGAAGTATATTTCTCGTTGAAAGTTTTGAATAATTACGTAAAATCACGAAACCAAAATTTTACGAAATTCAGGGTGATTCAAAAATGGTGGAGTTTCAAATGTGTATTTCTTTGCGAAAAAATAATACAAAAAAGTACATACTTAAAATATTCGAAACATATTTTATGTGCCTTCCGCCTGAGGCCTGTGCAATATCATATCTGTGCTGCTCAAATTCTTTTCATACAGGTTGAAGCATGTAACACAGAAGCAATTACTGCAGTGATTCAATTTTTCCGTTCGAGAACACACTACCCTTTTCCTATCCCCAGAGGAAAAAATCACTTGGTGTTAGATCTGTTTGGGGGGGGGGCAATCTTTAACTACCGAAGCATCTCTTCCTTGATCGCCATTTTGACTAACTGAATAATGTATAAGTGGGGCACATATATAGTTTCTCATGAATATTTATACAATTCAAATCTTAAAAGTCGAATTTTTATTCTAGCTCCACCAGAGAGCTGTAAGTCCAATATTCCCAAATCGGTAGCCTTATGAATCACCACCTTTTTCTTGAATCACCCTGTATATCTTTTCATGAAACTTAAGCTAAAGCAATGATTCGTATGGAAAACACTTCAGAATAGATGCACCCCATATCAAACTTTGATGAAGCGTAGGAAGTTTTATAGCCTCAATTCTTAACTGGAAGGGTGTGGTGTCTTACACCTCAGAATAATTAACTTCCGCATTCAAACGTTTTGCAATTTTTACTTGTATGGATTGCGAGCCGCCTTGTCTAGTGGTCAGAGAAGTGCGATGGTGAGTTGCTGAGTTCTAATTCCGGTTCGGACATGGATGTACTTTCTCTCAACCATATTTGTCCTTTCTTTGCATGAATGAGATGTTGTGCTGTGAATGGTTGCTTACCTTATAAGAGGGTCAATATGGCATGTGTGTGCTGTTGAGGTCTGACTTCACACCAAATTACGATACAATTTGAAAAGTTAAATAGCACACTCCGAAATTGAAAGCCTGGCTGGCACAAGCCAACAACAACTTTTATGGATATATATGTATATGATTTACGATGCTGATTCAATTGTATTTTTATAAATAAATGATATAAAAATCTTAGGAAATACTCTTACTTTAATTCGTTAACTGTTGTGCAGTGTACACGAAATATTTTGTTCACGTAACATACAATCCCATCTCAATACTTACTTTGCAAATAAATTACCTTCACTAGTTAAGGGTTAAAATTAATGTCTCATGGGGAAAATGCAGCAATTAAATATTTTTCTTTACATTTATTTTTCGTTACCTGTATGTTCACTCTTAACTGATGAGAAGATATTTTTTGTGACCAAAGTGGTGAGGTACAGTGTATGTAACACTAATAGTATATTTCTTGTGTGCGCTAAGTTAGAAAATAAAAAGAAGAAAACTTCCAATGATTTCAGAGTTATTCATTTATATATTTACAACTGAAACAATACCGTAAGTGTGCATAATTACACAGAAAACGCCATACAGGCAAATATTACAAAAAATTTTCATGCAAATAGAAATACCTAAAAGTTTTTTCTGTATAAAACTACTTTAAGAAAAAATTACTAACTAACTGCGCCATATAGAGGGAAAATAATAACTTTAAATATTAAAAACTATGGGGCAAAATACTTTTATAACTAAAAACTACGATGGGAAAAATTAATTTGGCGAGATGGGATTACTGCACTCCAGACAGCAAAATAGTCGTATACATTCAACGCTACCGTAAAACGGTACAACTTTGTGCCAATTGGGCAACAATAGGTCACTGTTGCCATGCCGATGATTTTGCTCTTAAGTGGCCCCTTTTGTGAACTTACGAGCTCCAAAAAAATTCACCAGGTAGTGTAACCATCTAGGTAGCTGAAGACGCTTCATCAGAGATTGCCATTGGTTTTGTATGCCTTAGACAACTGAGTCTATCTTAGTGCATGTTTCGACTTACTCGTGGAAGAGCCAAAAGTATCCTTTGGGAAGACCACTTATATTGTTTTCCAAGATCTGGTAAGTTCAGATTTGCTTTACTAATTCGTCAGTTATGAATTACGCCGCTTGTTGACTTTAAACGTTTTTGTAGTTTTCACAAACTCTGAACATTTATAGAAAGTGTGAACGTTGGGGTATAACAATAGGCCACCTATTTTTCAGTTTTTAGTGGCTTGGAGCTTCATTTTATTCTGTGTAGGGATGCTTTCGTCATGTTTTGTGTTATTTATTGTAAATAATGGCAAGAAAAGACAGAAGAAGGCTTGGGGTCGCCCTATTGCCCGTACTCATGAGCCCGTACTAGGAGTTTTTGAAGAAGGTGCTGACTGAAATTCGGACCAAATACAAACTGAGATTTTTTAAAATCATTTATTTTGATGAGATTTGGAATAAGAAATGTGATTTCGCATTCTAGTTATTAAAATTTTTTTGGACTACGTATTTTCTGAGACCTATGTATAGGTACCTAGCCTTTAGTTGGTGAGATTTTTCTAGTTTTCAAATGTTTCTATGTCAAAACCTAGGCAGATAATAAAGAATGTTACCTAGAGTTTACCACGTTGAACTTTGTTAATCACTCACAACGACAAGTGATGTTTAAATCTTTAAAAATTGGACAAAAAGGTAAATGATGAACTTAAAAAATTATTTGTACAGTTTCAAGCAGGACAACATTTAGTCTCAAACAACAACAGGACAGATCAAGTTTTCACTGTGTTTTCTTGGTTAAAATGAGGTGGCCTGAAACCACGGGAAAAAATTCCTCTTCCTCTTCTTTCCAACTTAGATTTTTTTTAAAACATTTCATTCGAAAGACGAGATGTATATCTACCATTGCTTAAGTGCTCAAATTTCTAAATCAAAGATTTGCACGGAATTTTCATTGAAAAAATCGAAAAGTGGCCCATAGTTGGACCATTTTACGGTAACTCACTCTCCTACGCTCAGTCAGCTTGTTTGGTTTCAAAGAAAAACATGCAGACTCATAGCGAAATATTGTAAAGTTAAATAACGAAATTTTGCTGCGGCTTAAGACACCTCATTTCATCCATTAACAGTTAACATGGTTTTAAATAGCATTACGTTTTAAAGCAACAGAAGTAGTAATAACGTTTAAAGCAAAAATATATTTAAACAATCATTAAAATAAGAAATGATTCAAATTCCTTTTAATGAGTATCATTTTCATTTGAACTGAAACATCTTTAATAAATTACGATTGATGTACCCTGTAATTTTTACCTTCAGCATAAATTATCATCAGTTTTGAAATTAAAAAAAGAAAAAAACAATTTGAAGCTTTTATCTCGTCCGAGAAAATCTCCCTTTTAAGAACATATGTCTTCTCTCACAGATTCTTAGAACTCTCCGAACAGCTTTACCTGAAATATGTAGTGGTATTACTGACTGTCTGAATAGATTTTAATTCAGAAGATGGCTTTGTCGGGGAATCTTTAATAAGTTTGCTGTCAGGAGGAGTTGAAATTATAGTTTTGACGCTCTTGAAGAGTTCTAATTCAGACGGTGTTCGTGGAAGTTTAAAGAGTAATGCAATTTGGCACTGTCAAAAAATATAAATCGTCTCAGCTGATGTGTGTGGAAGTTAAAACGTATTAAAATTGTAATTTAATGTGTTTAACTTTATTTTAATGCTCAAATTTTGTATTTTTTATGGTGATTGAAAACACATTCGAAATAAAATTTCTGAAATAATGCAATTTCTGTAAGTCATTTCTTTTTCTTCTGTTTTCTTTTTGGTTACATCAGTTATTTATAAACACAATATGTTGCCTAAATATATTAAATTTTATGAATGAATGGTTAAACTGAGGAAATATTTACTTCATAAAAACGATTAATACTCCACAAGTACAATTATTGTCAGTGTTTCATAATACATCGCCATTAAAACACATGAAATAATCTTCAAAATGACCTGAAGTCAAAGAAATATATTTAAATTCAAAAAAAAAAAAAAAACGGTGAAATATGGTTATATGTAATATTTCTTAGTGTTATCAATCCATTTGAAAATCATTATAAATGAAGAATTATTTCATTTAAATTAAAAGTTCAAGATCTTATGATTAGTAATATTTTTACACATGCACTGATATACTTACAATGATTCATTGATTTATGTTTTTTTTTAAATGGGCTAAAAACTGGAAATCGCTTATAGCCGTAAAGCGTTACCAGGTCGCAACACGAGAAGTTGGATATAGTCGGCATCAGAAATTAGAAAGCAGAAAAATTAATTTTAAGACATAACAATAATACTATTGGGATATCTAATGTAATTTCTCATACATAGTTTAGTGAGAAATTGTACCTTTAAAATTGGTAAGAAATTTTAACGTACACATAAAAAGTACATTTAAAATTTATCATGGGTTTAAAATATAGTTTTAGTACATTATTTGACCTAGTTGTCACTAAGTGTGAATATACAGTTGTAACATATTAAAATAAATCTTGTCCGTTGACTTTTGAAGAAAAACGACTTTGAGAAAGATGCAATCAAAGGAAAAAAAATTGAAACTGAAGCTGATGTTACATTTTATGATGGTGATGATTTTTCTTTTAAAGCAGCATATTTTTTACTATAAAAATACTAACGCAGTTGTAAATGTTGATTGAAAATATTTCATAGATAAGGTTTTTAAAGTAACTGTCATTCAAAACACTATGTAAAAATAATTGTTTCTCATCAAAAGAAATAGAAACAAATCTCTAGTTAGAATAAGTCCTCGTATATTTAAAAAAAAGTACGTAATGCACTATATTTACATCCAAATTTTATCCAGGTTATTATACCTAACTTTTTGAATTTGATTGCCTTGGTCTAAACTTCACCCTTCACCTATCTATCCCTCATTGATTTCCTAATTCTCCCAAGGACATAATTGATAACCCAGGGAATGTTTCTGATTCTTTTCGTTAAATCTTAAAAGGGAAAGCTCGGGTACTTGAATAATTGGACCGTTCGGTTACTTAACATTTGGATAATTATATTGTTAATGCATATGAAGTGCGTTTTCCGTCGTATCAAGCTATGTATGCCTACTGATTAAACTCTCTTTTGATTTTAAAACATGAAAATTGTAATTTATTAATATAATGTGTAATATTACATCGATAAATTAAGTATCACAATTTATCTGCTCTAAAATCATCGTTTAACATTTCTAACGGGTTTAGAATGTGTCTCTAGCTTATTATATGAGCCAGTGAGAAGCAAATAAGGGATGTTAAGTGGACATTTTCATGTAAAACGCCTTTAAAAGTAAGGTAGGCTTTCATTGAAAGTTGTTCTAAATCATGCTGTATAGCATGCACCTACCAGGGCTACTAGTACTATCTCTTGCCCAAAGACAGAGGAGAGCTTCACCCATCATTTGTACTGGTTGCCTCCAAATTTTTAATTTTGCCACTAACATCCCTTTGCTTCTCACTGCCTCATATGACTTAGTTACCACTTTTAAAACGAACAAAAAGCCATAGCATTAAGGCAAAGCGTATCAGTAACCGATTTGATTTTACATTATTTGGAGAAAAGAAAGTTATCTGAATAAATTTTACATAAAATTGCTTTTTCAATAACATTTAATTAGAGGGACAAAAAAAAAAGAATATTTATTTAGTCAAAAAAATTACAAAGTAAACAAGTGAGACATAGTTTTTTTGCTCAAAAATTCTACGTTCATCAGTATTATATCACCAGAAAATTTGTTTCAGACACGATCAAAAAGCTAACAATGAAAAGGTAAAACATAATAAATATGTTTTTTGCTTGGAAAAGACCTTACTTGAGATAACATGAACTAATATGTTTAGTCGTAGAATAACTTGTCAGAAAAGCTTAAAATTTAAAATGGCTTACAGCGGAGAAATTGTAAGCTGTTTAATCACAGGCGAGTGAAAAATTTTGGACTAGATGAGAAAAGAATTATTTTGTCGATTCGTTCTAGGAAGACTTTTTGTAGTAGAAGAGCTTGAAAAGATTTAAGAAAACTTTTGAATTTTTCTCCTACTCATATGTTAGATATGACTGGTGCCCATTATTAACATGATTATTTTACCCTTTTTTATTTCTTTTTCTCCCTTTTTCATCTCGCTATTCCTGAGGAAAGAATGTACTATTTCTTTTTATGTTAACAGGTGAAAAGTTTTAAATGGGTGAGCAAGTCATGACTTCTTATGTTGCCTTTTATTCTTCCTTTTTTTTTTTCCTTTTTTTGTTCCTTTTTCTACGTTAAAAGTTTATTTTTTCCAAAAGGATACAATGCAACACAGTATCCTCTTGAGTTACGCATTTTCATCTGCCTTCTGTTGACAGATTATGAACAGAACACACTCAAAACAAGGTAAAAAATGGGGTTGTGAAAAAGAGAAAGTGAGGATAAATGTGTAATAATAGTTTAGTTGCAAAAAATAACAAGATCATACCAAAATAATAATAATAATAACTATGTTGAAGAATGAGTTTTGGATACCATGTAAGCGATGATTTTATCATTTGAAATTTCGAAAAATATTATATGGATCTCTAAATAGCATTTTCAAAATAAACTTTAATCATGCATTTTTTGTTTACGAGTACATATTGAAAGTAAACCTTTATTTATGTGAAGACACCAGAAACTAATTTCTGTACTAGAATTCCCCCATTTTAAAAATGCTGCACTTGATAAACGGATATTACAAACTATTTTTTATTTACTCTCTCTACAAAATCTCACACAAAAATGTTGCTTATATGTGCACACACTCAGATGGACTCGTTTATAATGATTTTTTATTGTCCTATGAGTATTTGCTGCGAGTTACGTTCGTTAAGCAAAAGCATTGTCTAGGCTCTATAACCCTGATCGGAGGTCAATTAGGGTTTAAATTTCTTATAAAAGCTAAAAGTTTAATGCCCTTAACGACCTTTGATAGTACAGGCAGTGTTAAAGAAAGTGGCGACTGGAAGTGACTAAAACTTTTAGTCTCAATCTTATTTCTTTTTTTTTAAATTCAATCGCCAAGCGGAGAGAAGCGACCGCTAATCTTGAGTTTTATTATGAAGGCAAAAGAAATGAATGTCGCCTTGGAAACAAAAAATCTACAATGGCACATAAGATAAATGACGTCTTTCAGTGTTTAATGAATGTCAAAGTTGCTGCCATTTATAGAATTGTTGTATCTGTGGGCATGAAACTGGAGAAAAACTTCTAAAGTATTCAGTATCCAAAATGAAGCAGTAGGAATTATACGACAAGGTGTCGGAAACGACCTTGACACATTTTTAAAACTCATAGAAAAGCAACAAATTGTCCTACGATTATGCGGTTAACACCATGTTACTTCACATGCTTAAAAAATGTTATGACATCAGAAAAAAAGAAAAAACTTAAAGTGTAAGTGTGAGTAATCGCTGAATCATTCATTAGTCATTATATTAAACAGAAAGAACTACCCTTTATTACAGATAAAATGAAACAAACAATATTGAAGCTTCGGATAGCGGCAACCCTATGATTGGACCAAGGACCACTTTTGCTTGGGCAACCCTATGCCATTGATTTTGTGATATTTGTCCCTACATTTTTTTATGCAGGGTGTTCCGTTTTAACCTGCAAGACCTTTATTTTCGCAGCCGTTAGTTCTAGATGCATACTTCCAATTGCAAAAGTGTTCAAAATCAATGCAGATTCAAAATATTGAAAGTTTGAAGTGAAAATAAAAATGTGTCAAAAAATACAAAATTTAACTTTTTATACGGACCATAGGTCCCCTATCTTATTTTTAGAGAAATAATCTCCATTGAATACTATTACTGACACAAAAAACTTGACATTTGTGAGACCAAAGCTCAAGGAGTTATTTCAGTTTAAAGTTTTAAGGAACCATACAGAAGATGAGATTGGTACTTATCGCCTTTCAGAAGAATGACAGGTTGTCAAAGTAAGAAAAACAAAAAGTTAATATTTTTCATTGCAATTCAAAAATTCATGCAAATATTATTTCCCTGATACGCAAAAACACACCACAAAACCTCAAACAGTTTGAAAAACCATTCTATGCGCACACATCATTTTACATACTTGTTAACTTCTATGTGTTATTGACGGCGAGTGTAAAGTGGTGTAAGTCACAAAACGCTACGTTTCATATCTCGGTGAATATTGGTCGTACTAATTTCAAACTGTGTGTTAGAATTATTTTTTAGTTGAGATTATTTCCCTAGATATAAGTTAGGGGACCTGGGACCATTATAAAAAGTTAAATTAAGTATTTTTTGACAAATTTTTATTTTCACTTAAAACTTTCAATATCTTAAATCTGCATCTGATTTTGAACATTTTTGCAATTGGAAGTATACATCTAGGACTAATGGTTTCGAAAATAAAGGTCTTGCACGTTAAAACCGAACACCCTGTACAACTTAATTTGGAAACTCAATGAGGGTAAATTACTCAATTTTTGGTCAGTTTTTAGCCTCTTTAAACCCTGCTTAGGGAGCGGAAAAAGGTGTGCAACCTCAATTTAGCGTTTTATTTACAACTTTTACTCTTCATTTATAAAAACAATTTCCAGAAACTCGGTGAGGAGTAAATTATCTCCCTTTTTGGGAACCTTTTAGCCTCTGACAATCCTGATTAGGAATCCAAAAAAAGTAGGCAACCTTATTTAACACTCCGTCGGGCGCAATATGTTGTAGAACACGATCGGGCGCATTGAGCCTGGGAAGCACACTTTGATCTACTGATCTTTTCTACGCATGTTTACATTTTCTTACGAAAAAATTGTCAACTACAAACACCAAAGAAGAGAAATAAAACAGTTTTTCATGATTTTCGAATGTAACATAAGTTTGAGAAAATGAATATACATTTTTCCATGAGCTATTGAGGAGGCGTGGCTAACTAAAGAATTCTAAGTGTGCCTAATAGATCAGTTGCGCCCGACGGAGTGTTAAGCGTTTCATTTCCATCTTTTACTCTTATGATTTATGATAACAGTTTTCGAAAATACGATGGGGGTAAATTACTCATTTTTAGGCACCTTTCAACCCCTGGCAACCCTGATTAAGTCACGTAAAATGGGTAGAAATTCTTACTTTCGCGTTTTATTTACAACTTTTACTCCTCATCTATGGTAGCAATTTTTGGAAACTAGATGAGTGTAGGTCAAGCCTAGTAGGATCTTGGTCTATAAAAAACATAAACGAAAAATAAAAGGACAATTAACTATGGTCACGTGAGAACAGCAAGCAATTCTTGATTCGCAAAAACATCGCTTTCATATTCTAATTCAAAGCTTATGGTCCTCTAAGGTAAACTTGGCTTGCAAGTTACCCTGCTATTCAGAGTAACTTTAAAGCAAGAAAGAATTGGGGTCTAAAATACACATTAGTTTGAAATTCGGCATTTTATAGAATTCCTAAGCATTGTATATAATGCCTAAAACTAGCCGACAACTTATGAAACGATTAATATTTCACACATCAAAATGATGATTGTGCCGGCTTCTCATTTGCATTTCATTGCACGCCCAATGAGAGACCGGCTAAGTGTGATATTATACAGCTCCAATTCGCTTTGAATGCCACATGGAAAGACATTTGACTTGCGCCTCAGGTTCAAAACTTGTCAATTGCAAACAAATTCTCATTTTTTAACTAAAAATTTCGAATTCCTTAACAAGAAAGGCATATATTTTGTTTTGTACAACTTTCTTTTATCTTACGTATTTTGAGAGGGGGGGGGGTCTCGGCTCTCATTTTTTCATCGATATTTGTACCATCGATAATGCACGTCATTTGCTCGTTTATAATAGCTTTTCCAGGACCTCCTGTCATACTTCTCTTACATAGCATTTGGCGCACGCCTAGATATTCTATATAATGCATAGCGATATAATGTAATAGCCCTCGTATTTCATAGCTTACTAAATACGTCGGGCATTCTATACGACGCCTAGGCATTCTACTGAAGGGCGCTGCTTTATACTTTGTCGGTAACATGTATATTAACAAAATTATTGTTTTATTAAAAATTGTGTGATTTTTAACTTGAAGGAAATTTTTAAATGTTTAAAAACTTCCCAATTTCATTTCACAGTATCGCAAGATTTTTATTATGTAACATTGCATAAAATGTACAATATTAAAGCGGAAGATGTCCTTTATAATTCAAGTAATTTTACATTTTACTTCAAGTACTTTTTTCACATCAAGTAATTTTACACACATAAAAAAAGAGGGGCATTTTACCACTCTTAGATCTTCAAAACTATCGTTTAGTGAAGTAGAGCCTATTAAGGAAGGCTCTTGCGCCATTAAAACCAATTGAACCAACCAACTCATCAATTTCAAATAAGCATTCAAGAGTAACCTCGAAACAGCAGCTTCAGAATTATTGTACTGTATAGTTAACCACAGAGCTCAATTTCCAACAAAAACAGTGCGGGAGCCCTTTATTGTTCAGAATATTTATTTCATGCGTAAATAATCTGAAGAGAGCTTAATTTCTGTGAGCTCACATAAAAATCAGTTCCGACGCCCGCTTCGCGCTCATAAACTTATCAGTATCGAACCGTTTTATTACAATTGGGTTGTTTTCAAAATTTTAAAAAGTATTTTTTTCCTGAAAGAGCATGCTTGAAAACATTGCCAACTTATTTTCAAAATTGTCTAATTCAAAGTTTACTGTATTAAAAAAAATATTTAAATTGGTGAGCAGACTCAATTTAATTTTTTTACACTTCTGCGCATGAAATCACAAATGATGAACTACCATTCACTGTTGCCATAAACGTAAAGCGCAATATTTAATTCGCTTCTTTACTCATGTGTAATGGCAACGATATCGATATGGTTGATAGCAAGCGTAGAGCGCAATATTTAATTTGCTTCTGAATTATTATAACCTGGAAACGGGGTAGACAGCGAGTATAAACATGCAGTGCGCCAGTGAATTGCGCTGTCCAGAAAAATCGGACATTTAAAAAATTAACTAAAAATAAATGTCGGGAAAAGTATTTTCAGAGTCCATGTTTTTTTTTTTTTTTTCATTTAAATGCATTGTGGTTTATTTTTTGGACGAGTAGTGAGTTAAGAAAGAATAAAAAAGCAACGAATGCTTGTTATTAGACCCAAAAATAGGGCAAACATTTATGTAAAACATGCTATGCAGAAAGAAAATATTCACTGCTTTTCTACTCCTGTACTGCACGAGAAATACCGGGCAGTAATGATGAATATTTGCATTCCACGTCGCTGTGTTCTCAGTCCGAGAGTAGCAAATATTGGATATATTAAAGCCCTCGATCGGAGTATAAGTAGCGACATCGTTTTCCCCTATTGTCTGGTGCCGCTTCCGATTCTTATTGAATGTGACCGATATCACGTGGGTAATCATTTGACATCTTGGGGCCAAAATCTAAGTGCTTACCGGTCTTTTAACATTGCGTTCTCCTAATTCTAGCTCATATTTATTTCTTTGTTCGTTTTAGCATCTACTTAATGCGCCGCACAGTGGTTCAAGGGCGGAAAAAATAGCCATTTTTAAGTTTTAAGATAAAAAATATTTCATGCCGTAATTATTTAGCCCTTGAGTTGTAGTAACTTACTCCATAAGAGTTTTTTGATTGAAAATATATTGTTTTTACAAAAATATGCCAAGATAGTTGAACATTTATGTTTTTGCTTTTTTCGGACGTATGGCTTATACTTCAGTTTTAATTCATTCTTTCAATAAGGGGGACTAAAATTTAATAAGTCATTTCTGATTGGTTTTTCACACTTATAGGATGCATATTACATTGTAGTTAAAAATTAAAAACTACCTGAAATAAAAAACATTATTTTCTGAAAAATATAATGATAAATATTGTTGAATACACTTTTATCGGCGGCTTCCGATGGGCTAAAATTTACATATATCAATGGTTTAATCATTCGTGTAAATAAACAACAACATTTTAGCTGCGATCACCTGCGACTGCAGTCGTGGCAGATGTTTTTGTTTGATTCTCGCTATTTACAAACACCAATATAGGAAACTAGAAAATCACCCTAACGGTATGACGGGGATAAATTGCTTTTTTATCAAAGAGGTTGATCATCAAATTTGACATGCTCCAGCTAACGTATGTCACAGTTTCACTACTTTTCAGGAGAGCCTAAAAACGTTTGTTTACTGTTTTCGAAAGTTGGAGCTCTTGAAACATTCATCAATAAATATAGAGGATTTTTTTTAACAGGTTTACGTATTATTCTACATGCAATGCAGTAGTAACCTGAAAATAACAATTTTCGGACCCATTTAGTGTGGCTTTAAAGAAGATACACATGAGAAAGACATTTTTTAAACTTAATATAGAATTCTATTTAAAAAGTTAAATAACTCTTCTTTTTATACAACAATGAAATTAGAAAATCATCGAACGTTTGAAATTTCTGATTTCCTTTTCGAAACATTCTAGTATAAAGCTGTTCTCAGTTTGTCAACATGGCTAGAAAATATTGTTCGAGGGTATCAATTGCAATAAATAAACCTTGCGTGTGGCATACAACTGATTTAATTTATATTTTTCGCTAAAAACAGAAATGAATTTGAATTATAACCCCGATAGAGAAACCCCGATTTCGCGTTTCTCAGTGGCCTGAATCAAATATAAAATATGGGAAAACATAAAATACGAGAAATGTATAGAAAGCAAAAATCAAATAAGGAAACAAAAAGAATAATAAAGGTTGCTACGATGACGCTTATGAAAGATAAAAAAGTGATATTTTACGAAAAGATACCAGATTAGATCATTCTAACACATCAAGATACGAATCCGGGCGTTTAGGTTGAAAATAGTCAGTAATAATGAGTCATTGAATCCAAAGTAAATGCAGCATTTTCCAGGATTCAAATACTTTGCAAAGTTTTTTCCTGGTCTTTAATGGTAAAGAAAATGGTTTTTTCACTGTTTGTAAGCTCTTAAATGCAGTATTGAAAGAAGAGACGAGTTGTGTTTCCTCTTTTTAATCTTCATCAGCGGCCGAAAATTCCATAAGATTGGCTACGGATGGAGCAGTAGCATTTCGGTTCTCATGAATTGACTTTCAACAGAGTGGATTGTTTAAAAATGCGCAGAAAGAAACACGTTGCTTAATTTAAAAATATTTTTTCTCTTTTTTTAACTGCCACGGAAAACGTGAAATGCGGGAAATTCATAAATAAAAAACTTTCCATCCGGGTTAAATTAATATTTTTAGTATACAGCAAAAACTGAGACCTGATGATAAAAAACGTAAAATGCGGGGAAAACGAAATTCGGGGGAAGTAAAATCGGGGTTTCGCAGTGAATGCGATCGGCAAGCAAGAAAATAAATATTACCATACAAAAATTTTAACAATTTTCCATAGCATTTTTTGAGAGTATTCAAAGTTATTTAATTTTTTCCGCTTTTTCGTCGTTTTGAACCACTGTGCGCCGTTAAGCGCGTGAATACAGCAGAATCGGGCAACAAATTATATCGTTTACCTTCAGGGAAACGAAATAAAGAAAGACGTATAATCTGGTTACATTGAATCGGCAGAGATGAATTAACTTCTTTTCTCTCCCCTTCTCCCCGGTGTGCATCCCTGTTTAACTCAAATGTTTTTTTATTATGTATATATTTTTAAAATTTGTTTCAGTATTCAAACTCACTTTTTTTTCCAACGCATCGTCGCCTAAATTAATGCATTCCCTGAGTTTTTACTTTTTTACAGTAAGTTCTTGTACATTTCTTCTTTTAGGATTATTTTAACGGAATATTTTTTTTGGCATTTTTGGTGTTAAATAAAGCATTTACTGTAATTTTTCCGTGTAAACACGCATTTAATAAATGGCGAATTCCTTATTTATTTATTGCTTTTCTTCAACAATATCGATAGAGTTGGTTTAAATTTAAAATTTAAATTATTTCAGCGCAATTTATGTTTAAAACTTTACGGTAGATGTTTCTATTTATCTCAGATCTGGAAGCTGAATGATTGTTTAGTGAATTCGGGAAGAATGCCAGTAAAACGAAAGCAACATTTTGAAACAAGCAACTAATTACTTTTATGTTTAACAGAATTGTAAATATGCGTTAATGTGCAGGACTAAATCAATAACACGAGAAATGAATTCATCTCTTTATACGTATTTAAAAGCTTTTGTTTAAAAGCGTAAGCTAATTTGTAACTAAATTTAATTCATCCTTACTACGATTTTGTGAGTTAATATGACAAATTTCTCCTTTATTCATTGACATTAAAAAAAAAGAAAACATTCAATTATTCACGGATATTATGTTATTGAGAGAGTTGATTTTTTAAAAACACTTATATTAATCCAATATCTTACGTTTTTAACACTATTGCAATATAAAACTTGAAAAACTCAACGTATTTGCTGCATTATTTTTGATGAACATGCTACTTTGATATTTATATTGTTTTATTAAAAGGAAGAAAATCTTACTTTGCATTTCATTGTGTTACTCATTCGAAGTTTTATTTAAATCCACTTTATGAGTTGGGAAACTTTAATGCTGAAGATGATTATTTGTACTTTAACTAAATGATTTAATATATTCACAAGTTTTCAAAGAAGAATTCAATCCTTGAAATAAATAGAGAAAGCTCGTGTAAACAAAGCCGATTTATTTTTGAATACTACATTTGTTTTCAATTCGAAATTTCATTTCAGTTTAATAATAAAGACCTATATTATGTACAATTGGAATTGCAAATCTCATACTCATATATATGTTACATTAATTTAAAATTCAAAGAATCAATAGTTTAAATATTTGTAACATACAACTTAATTTTGTGTCTGTACGATCCAAAAAAAAAAAATACTTTTTGCTGCGATTAATCAATACATGATTAATTATTTATGCTATTCTGACAATCAATACATTCATAATATCTATTCTTTCAACATAACAATCCTATTTCCATGCTTTCGGGGACGAGAGTAAAAAAATATTTCGCAAAAAGATCGAGAATTATTATAAAACATCTTTGTACATTAAAATGCATTAATATCAAAATTAATTTCCTTATCAAGTAAAAATTAACAAAAATCTGAACGTACATTTTTTATCTCGAAGAAACTGGGAAAATATATTAACAAGGAGTTACTAAGAAACCGCTATTTCATCACAGCAGACATAGGAAGACAGCCGGTGTTTGGCTCCAACATGGCCGACAACTCCCCGTGTCGCTACTTAAGAGAAGGATTCATGTCTTTAGGATGTATAACTTTCATTAATAGAAAGAAGCACTTGGCTGAGCACGTCACACAGGTATGTGAACATTTGGACAATGAAAGGAAAGAACATGAAGGTTTAGGCTGAATAAAATAACTATTAATAAATTATGCTCCTGTGGCTCCCAAAGGGCGCACAGATTTGAGGGTTAAAAAAAAAGAACGAATGTATTCAGGTTTGATGGCGACAATAAACAAAAATAAAATGAAAAAAAAAGAAAAAAAGAAGCTGCAAAAGTTTGAGGGCGCAAAAAACTTTGGCGCTCAGGTTCAAGGGCGGGAAAAAACATAACTAGCACAAGTTTGAGGGTTAAAGAAAAAAAAAAGAACGAATGTACTCAGGCAAAAATAAAATGAAATGAAATAAACAAAGAAAGAAAAAAAAATCGAAGTTGCAAAGTTTTGAGCGCAAAAAACTTTGGTGCTCCGGTTCAAGGGCGGGGAAAAAAAACATAACTAGCACAGGTTTGAAGGCGAAAAAAAAATCGAACTCTTGCAGATTCAAAGGGCTTGAAAAAAAAAGAAAAGAAGAAAAAAAGCGAAGGTGCACAGGTTCGTGAGCGCAAATGAAATAGAATAAAATGAAATAAAAATGAAGTCATACAGCTATGAGCGCGCTAAAAAAAAAAAATGGAAGGCTCACATTTTCGCGGGTGCACCGGTCAGCAGGTCGATGGACCGGCGGGCCGGTCCCTGACCTGCCTGCTTGCTGTGTTGACATTGATATTATAACCTTGCTGACAGAGTGAAGCTTTGACCTTTCTTTTTCAAAGATCAAATATACTAAAAAGTATGAAGTGTTGCAAAGTTAGCCCACACGGTTGAAAGTTACCTTTATTGACTGAATTGTAACTAAGTGACTTTATTAGTAGGTCCAAAGGGTTAGTAACTCAAGCTCTCCCAAGAAATCCCCACCAAAAAAATCCATACAGGATAATACAACTGAACTAATTCATCACACAGTTTTAGCATTATTGCCGCGTTTTCCAATGTGATACCTTTTCAACAATGTACGCACGCAACCGCAAGCCACGGAATGAATGCCACCGTAACAAACAACTTTTGGTCACCATGGAGATGGGCATGTCAGGAAAAGCATTGATCTTCGATGTCATAACCTCGTTTTCGATTTTACACGAATTGAACTTTCTCTCGAAACCTCGGAAGTAATATACTTAAAAGCCGAAGCTGGGGCTTCTCTATACCGCTGAGCGGTATTTTATATCACCAAAGAGTTTTGTTACATCAACAAAACAAATTAAACTGGCGTCTGAAATAATAGATGGGAATCGATTCCATTTCATTAAAATATCGATATAAGCGAAGAAAAATCAACAACTCAATAATACAAGAATTTGAAATTAGTTTTATCTCTCTCGCGAAAATCTACATAATGATAATACTAATAATTGATTTCCGAACATTATTAATTAAAGAAAGCATTTGGCATATCATATCCGGCAGCGAAAGTGACACAACTCTAAACTTTGGAAAAACATACTAACTATTGATTTGGGCCGTGGTAGCCCGATCGGTAGAGTGTCGGATTCGGGACCAGAGGGTCCTGAGTTCGAACCTCGATGGTCGAAGACCCACCGTCGTCATTAAAGGGGACTGGGCGACGTTAAATATGCTCGTAGTCTCAATTTCCTCCAAGTGAAACGATACCTCTGGGGGTGCTAGTATCAGGTAGCAATTAGCTCCTGGTCTAGTTCTAAATTCTCATTAACTGTTCGATCCGGTGATGGTGCTGCCATCTATCGGTATAAAAAAATAATGGAAGCAAGGCATTTAGCATGCAGTCCTCGACATAAATACAGTTGTAGTCAATTGTGACTCGGAATCGGAAACTATTGATTTAAAATTTAAGTTAAAGGCTCTTTCTTGCCACAAAACTCGTACATAGTTTGCTTAACTAACTGAAACCTGGTGGCATGAAAACGATATCATCAATAATGACACAACTAAAAATTTCAAAATTTAGAAGAAATATTTTCGAACTTTCATTATTAATACATTAGAAAATAGCCCGTCAATGTATAACGGGTGAAAATTCTTCTACATTTAAACGAAGCCATTGCCTATTTGGCGATATTTTGGTAGTTGATATTTTAATCCTCACTCCAGTGGATTAACCCTAAATTCCAGTAAATAGCATTCTTTTTTGACTAACTTTTTGTTTTTCCATCTTCCTAAAATGACAGCTTCATCAGTAAAATAGTTATATGACCAGATTCATTTCAGTCTTGTCAAAATAAAGCATTTCCCTGCATGTGAAACATTACCGAGAAATGTTATTCAATTATCATGCCGTGAAGCGAGTTTCAATGTCGATGACGTCAGGAGCGTTACTCGATCATTCGCTCTTACATATATAAGGATACTGATCAAGACAAAGAAAACTAGTAAGAAAACATCACATCAAAATTTTGTGTACGTATTGCAATATTTGTGACTTAATCACTTAAAATTACTATTGCAACCATCAAACAACTATTGCGTAAAACCTTGATTTTCTCTAATACTGTTTTTTGAGTTTTCACTTTCGTTCTCTGGGTGCAATATAAGACAAAGTAGTTGTACTGCGCTCACAAGAAAGATAAACTAGATGTAAACAAAGAAATGCTACATTTGGCGATGTCGATCACCTGTTTGGCTTGGGAAACAACAAATTGGTGTCTATTAGATGGTGAATGCCAACTGTATTGTTTTACTGTTTTTTATTCCAGAGAAATGCCTCAAAAGTGGCTATTAGAGGCAAACTTCTTGTCAGCGTGTTTGTTTACTTCCCATCTCTCTTTTTTCGTGAACAAAGTGTAATTGATATCAATATCCGCTTAATTTAAGGTGAATGTTAAGTTTACAGTGTATTATAAAAAACAATTTAAAAATCAGAAAAACTTTTTTCAAATTAAACATCGTCATGAGTTTTTTGTGATGAACAAAAAAAAAAAATTAATTTTCAAGATTTTCGTGGTTGACTGGTTTAGGTTGATTTTATTAAAATGGCGATGAGAGCAAAAGAAGTCCCACTAGTTGAAACCACGCAAACTCATAAACCTATTTTTTTTACTCAAATGTTTTTAAAGGAAAGAAAGAACGAAAAAAGAAAGAAATTGCCCAACAGCAGATGCGAATTGAAAGCGAAAGCAATTAAAGGGCGACGATGTGAATTTCATTTGCATAAATATTGAGTGAAGAATTCAACATTTGGCACGAAATGAAAGTTAAATATAAATTACTTACATTTTACTTATGCTTGAAAAGTTTTAAGTTTTGATTTTTATTTAATTAAGTAGATTAGAAAGTCGATGCGCACGCTAAAGAAAGTCAGCTACTTGAAAATACACGCAAGTGTAACTAAACCCTCCGGAAGTAATTGCTGTTGCAAATACATAATCCCTTAATGGGTGACTACGAGTTTATTTTTATTAATTACAATGCTACATAAAGTTTCGACCAAAATAAAATGATATTTTTTTTTTTACACAAAGCTGTATTCTTAGAAAAGCGGTAATGCCAGGTCTAGGTGGAATTGAAACCTAAAATAGATCCATCCTGACCAGCGTGCAAAGCAAAGTTGGACTTGCGTGATGAAATTCGCCACGTGCAGTTCTCAAATAATGAATTCTAATTAAAAAAGGCAGGAACTTAAGGCAATTTTGGTAATAATTTGTTCCTGATATTTCATTCCATGGCTAAGTGGCATGTAGTTAGAGGTATTTTTTGGGCATTTTTCGAAACGTGAAAGTACACCTTGACATTTTTTAAAAGAGTAAAAAAAGTAGAAATAGTGAAGACCATAATCATATTAAATTCCATTAAAAAGAATTCCAATAATGATTTGGAAAATGACAGGGGAAAAATAGATAGACGTGATTTTGATTTTTACCATTTAGAGTGTTTGAAATGTTTTATTAAAAAAAGAAAAGGAAACATTTAAAGGTGATAATTAAAAAGATAATTGTTTAAAGTTGGAAAGAAATGGGATGGCTGCCCGACGGTTACCATTTTAGGGAGGTTCTAGCTAGAAAATTCTCGAAATGGAATGTTTACGCCTGTTAACATTAATGACTAAATTTTTGGAATTTTAAAAAACCCAAAAAGGTCTAAATTTAAATTTTGAGTCACAAATTTCCTCTTTTTTTCTACACGTTTTATATTATTGTTTTTCTTTAATTTAAGCCTGATTGTTGCACACGCGTCACCTGATACAACATTTATTTTTGAAATAGACCGTGCAACACCGCGCAATGCAGCTAGGACTGTTTAAATAAGAGCTCTAGAGCCGCAATTATGACTCTACTGGGCCACAGGTTGCCCCTCCCTGGTATAGAAGGAAGGAAGAGATGCCGGTCCATCCAAGAAAAAAAAAATTGTAAAGCCTTTCTTTTCTTTTTAAATTACAAACTGTTTTTACAAACTGTATAGTGTATTCATTCAAAGGCCAGACTACTCTTCGGGATATTGGCTTTATGTCTTTATTTTAGTGCTTAACCTTATGTCCTTGTTTTTCTCTTGTCATTGTTTTGTTAACATTTTTATATTACTCAAAAATGTTTCTCAGTTATTCCTTTCGGCTCGTCACTCAGAATTTAAAATTTCGTTTATGTGTTTATTTTGGCTAATTTCTCAAAATTATAGAAGTTTATGTTTTTTGCTCCTTAACAAAACTCACTTTTTTGATTTTTCTTTCAACAGTTTAACAATCATTTGGCGCAGTATAGCCTATTAAGGCTCTTGTGCCAAAAAATCCAATCAAACTAACCAGACTACCCTGATTAAAAACAAACACAGCTACAGAACATATTCCAGAGTATAGCGAGCATGTACTTTGGTCAGGTCAAAAAAGGAAACCTTAAAAGATCCCTGTTTAAATTCATCTTTGATCGGAACGCAAAACTTAATTAAGTTTAGCAAAAATATGTAATTCCTTATAAAAGAAAAAACAAAGTATTCATCCCATCGTTTCATGTGTAAAAAAAATATTGAAATTATGAAAGAGATTCAAGCTTTTTGTTATTGCGCCGAGAAAGAATTAAGCCATTCCTCAAAGAGCACTTTCAATCTTTTAGTCTAGAATTTGATTAAAAAATATTAAAAAAAGGGGACTAATTAAATAAAACATGCGCTATCATAAATTATTTATTTATTAACAAAGCACAGAAAATTAATTTAAGACTGTTTAGTAATGTAATTCTTTTATTTTTTTTCTTTGTGTGTGTATACTAGTTTAATCCTTTGTTAATTAAATACTGTGTAGGAGAATGAATTTAAAAAAAAAATCGAATATTAATTTACTAATTTACGAAAAAGTTTCTTCTTTTTTGGACTAAGAGGTGGTTATATATATTACTAGTGGTACCCGCACGGCTTCGCCCGTAATAGAAAAATTAAAGGTCTTTTGATTCGCTTGTATATTTACAAATAATGTATGGTGAATTTTCTCGCCAATTGGCTTGTACCGACGTTACAGTTTCACGTTATTATAATTTCGTATCTTGCCAATTGGCTTGTGCCCCTGTTAGGGTTCCACGTTATGTTAATTTCGTAATTTATGATAGTTTTTTTTCTTAAAATTGGAATAAAAAAAGAACCACATCGAATTTTCGAAAAATCGCTTCGAGGTGCACACCCCCATGCTACATACTAACTTTGTGCCAAATTTCATGAAAATCGGCCGAACGGTTTAGGCGCTATGCGCGTCACAGACATCCTACAGACATCCAGACATCCTCCGGACAGAGAGACTTTCAGCTTTATTATTAGTAACTAGTGGCACCCGCACGGCTTCGCCCGTAATAGAAAAATTAAAGGTCTTTTGGTTCGCTTGTATATTTACAAATAATGTATTTTGATGTTTCTCGCCAATTGGCTTGTACCGACGTTACAGTTCCACGTTATGATAATTTCGTATCTCGCCAATTGGCTTGTGCCCATGTTACGGTTCCACGTTATGATGATTTCGTAATTTATGATACTTTTTTTCTTAAAATTGGAATAAAAAAAGAACCACATCGAATTTTCGAAAAATCGCTTCGAGGTGCACACCCCCATGCTGCAAACTAACTTTGTGCCAAATTTCATGGAAATCGGCCGAACGGTTTAGGCGCTATGCGCGTCACAGACATCCTACAGACATCCTACAGACATCCTCCGGACAGAGAGACTTTCTGCTTTATTATTAGTAAAGATAAAGATTAAAATTTACATTGATGGGAAATGTTTAGCTGTGTTTCTCTCAAATATTTATAGAGTATTTACTGAAAGGTAGAGGGAAGTAAAATAATTCTTCTTTTGAAATATTTCAATGATTGCACAATAGCTTAATAGCTTAGCAAATATTTCCCATTTCAAAAGACGAGTGGGGTCGTTTCCGAAATAGCATGTTAAAAACCATAGGATCTGATCACTTTTTTAAAATAGTTTAACAAAATTTAATATTAAAAAAAATACATTTTAATCGGTGCGCAGATTCAATTTTTTGTTTCTCTTCTGTACATGACATCACAAGTGATGAAGTGCCATTAGCGTAGAGCACAATATTTAATTCGTATCTTTACTTACATGTACTGGCAACGATAGGGTTGCGTCAGCATTTAGCGCGCCAGTGGAGTATTCTCCAAAGTTCATCACTCGTGACTTCATAAATATCACGCCTTGTTGTTAAAATGATTAAAATTAAACGTTTTGAAAATAAAAAAAATCTCGCTCCATGTTTTCTTTTTTTGAGCAATCACGATTGCTTATTGTTCTCATTTGACTGTTTTTGGAGTTACGCTGGTTTTTCCCACCGCCACCCTCCGCACCATCACCGTGGACCGGCTGGCTCCTCACGATGCTGCTCCTATAGCGAAAGCCCGTCTCCAGGTTGCATCCATGTCCTACACACACGCGCATACATACACAACTACACACACACACGCGCACATACACACACACACAAACACATACACACACATACACACATACAAACACTTACACACACGCATACATACAGACACCCACACACACACACACATACACAACTACCCACACATTCATGCATGCACACAGACACAAACACATACCCCCCCACACACATTCATACACACACATACACATAACCCGTACACACAAACACACACGCCTACATACACACACTTGTAATTGCGAAAAACATAATTTGAATTCAAGATGTCAAAATTCAAATTAATTTTTTTTTTTTTTTGGCTTTTATTCTATCAACTTTAGTGACTAAAAGTAGTACTTTTGACTGATGGAAACAACTCAATTCTGTTATTAAAACTCATCGCTCATTCCCTGTTTGTGGTGAGGTGTGTTAAGTATAGAGCTACAATAACGACAAGCGTTAACACAGTGAATCATATACTCACGTAACTATTGTTAATGATTCGTGGTAGCAAATTCATACAAAAAAATTTATTTCTTTCTCGATTAATTCTTCAAACTTCACTTCAAAAACATTTGTATTCGTTTGAGTTCTATAAATTCCTATGTAATTCAGAAATATTATCACATACATCATTAAACATTACTCATCCCGCATCGACGAGAAAAATAACTGTAGAAATAGTTAATTACACTGTATCAGTGGTGTTCAACATACGGCTTTGGATCGCATGCGGGCCGAGAAGCTGACCCGTTTGGCTGGTTGTGTTATTTAATGCTTCAAATAAAAAACCACGATCAGTCAAAATGTTACTAATTAAGGGCTAAATTTTCAGAAATGGCTCTTTTTTTTAACGGATACAAACTCTACATTCAAAGAATTATTTAGTGATTATGACAGTAACTCTTGGCTTGTACTTGATTTTTTCGTATTTTTCCATTGTATTTAGAAATTTTGAAATATTTTCCTTTTGGCTGATACACAAGAAAGATATTAAGATTAAGATGCCCATATGTAAAATAAAAAAAAAAAAGGTTTGGAACCACTGGAATAACTTTTCAATCAATAACATATTGGTGACAATTAATAGAAATTAATTACTCCTTAAATTATAACCAGCAAATTTTTCAGAAAATGTTTATTTTAGGAAGATACCTCTAATCATCTTTACTAATAATAAAGCTGAAAGTCTCTCTGTCCGGAGGATGTCTGGATGTCTGTAGGATGTCTGTGACGCGCATAGCGACTAAACCGTTCGGCCGATTTTCATGAAATTTGGCACAAAGTTAGTATGTAGCATGGGGGTGTGCACCTCAAAGCGATTTTTCGAAAAATTGATGTGGTTCTTTTTCTATTCCAATTTTAAGAGAAAAAAATATCATGAGATTGACGAGTAAATTACGAAATTATCTTAACGTGGAAACGTAACATGGGCACAGGCCAATTGGCGAGATACGAAATTATCATAACGGGGAACCGTAAGATGGGTACAAGCCAACTGGCGAGAAAATTCACCATACATTATTTGTAAATATACAGGCGAATCAAAAGACCTTTTGATTTTTCTATTACGGGCAAAGCCGTGCGGGTATCACTAGTTATAAATAAATGGTTAATTCTGTATGTATGTATGCCCGGGGTAATCTTCAAAACTACTGGACCGATTTTAACCCTTTTTTCACCATAGATAGCTACATTATCAGGGAGCAACTTAGGCTATAGTTTATTCATAAACAACTTAATTTAAAAACGTTATGATGGAAAACAGTAAATGTCATGTTATGTCCCCATTAAATGATTAAATACAAAACTCATTGTTACAAAAATTCAATGCCTTACAACATCAATTTTAATAGTAATCATATTGAAGTTTTGAATCAAAGCTTCTCCGGAGTACACATGAGTTTAAAGTCATTTAAACATTTGGAAACTCTACTTTTTGTACATTTAAGGAACCATAGTAGAGAGTTTTTTTTTCTTTTTGTATGCGTGTATTATTTAATTAAATAAAGCGCATGGTTATGTTAGTGATCTTTGTTTCTGCTAATTCATATTTTGGAAATTTTTATATGCTTAAATTCGTGCTTTCGTTTCTAAATGAATAATCGTTTGTTCTTTATACTTATTGCTATTTTACTTTTATGGGTAAGGAAGAAACTCGATTTTTAATCACGTCAAAGCGGTGTGTTTTGAGTTCTTTCAGATAAAACAGAAAACGGAAGAAAGTAGCGATTGTTTTTCACAATTTTTACTGACCCAATCAACGCCGAGTATTTTTGCTAGTTTAAAATATAAAATTTAGTAACCCTAGCTTTGATGGGTTCCAAAATCGTGGGGATGAATTAGATTTCTGTACTGAAATCGACTATTTTATTCTGAAAAGAATAATACACAACAACACCTTTTTTCACAGGAAAGCAACCCCTCATATGTTTCCAATTGAAAAACTAGTAATATTGATAACACTTAGCAGATGAAGTGATTGTTTTGTAACACCAGGGACCATGCCCCCTCCTCGCTGACACTCACCAACCCACAAAGAGTGATGAGCAAACTTATTCGGATCGCCAACATTTACTCGACTTTTAGAAAGAATCAAATTAAAACATGTGTTGGGATTAGAACAATAATCCGTCTCTGAGCATAGCAAAACGGCCGCTTTTTACTTTTGAAAAGTCGTATTCAAATTTGTTGTCTCTAGTGTCCTTTTGCTCAATAGCTCTGAATTTGAATTGGAC
The DNA here is from genome assembly GCF_026930045.1 of Uloborus diversus. Lineage (NCBI taxonomy): Eukaryota > Metazoa > Arthropoda > Arachnida > Araneae > Uloboridae > Uloborus > Uloborus diversus. The sequence goes on along the minus strand of NC_072739.1, from coordinate 45,448,310 downwards.
TTTGGCGGAAATAGAAACCCTTATACGTGATGTTCAAATTCATCGAGAAAATTGGCACAAGCTTAATATGGAGCAGAAAAAAATCCCGTTCGAATGACATAGAATGTTAAGAGGTGTAGGAAATTATTCATTTCTTCAATAGGGAATTTTTGTGAAGTTTTAGCTTAAAAACATAATTACAACAGAACTAATTCGAATTTTTTTTTAAAAAAAAAGAAAAAGCCAGATGCAAAACCACCGGGACTCTAAGTAATTTGGTACAATTTTCAAAGTTGTAGGTGTTTTTTTCAACATAGAGATAATCGGTGCAGTTTGGTGTATTTAACCCCATTGTATACCTTCTTGTGTACTTCACAAAATTCAGCAAATTGCAGTAAAAAAATGTCCGTTGATTTCCGTAGGATTTATTCATATAAACACTACTAATACAGCAGCATAAGCGATAGCTTATAACGAATAAAGCGGCATTCTTCAAGAATTAAAAAAAATTGAAAGCAAAAAGTCGAATTATTCTGGGGCGTAAGACATCTCACCTCACTAATTGAGGGTTTCAAATAAATGACATACAACTTTTGTTAAAATCATTGATTTATTTTACTCCGATAAAAGATCAAAATTAAGTACTTCATTAATTATACAATAATCTAGAATAAAAAATGACTAGTAATAGTAATAATAAATTAACTAGTCTCGTTTCTAAGTGCCGGAGAAAATAAATTTTTCAAATATAAATCACTTTAACATAGTTAAGTGCTAAATCGTACTTAAACAAAATTTCACCCTGTAAGGATTCGTTTAACACGTACAGGCACTTAACGTTTGACAGCTTAAAGCGTTTAGGTACTTATTATTAACGCAAACATTTTAAATTCTCCTGTTTGATCACTAGATATCTCCCCGCGTTTCCAATATTTTACTCTTTAAACATGATCCACTTTAAATTACTATACCGAAGATAATTTCATTTTAGAATATTCGTAAGCTTAGTTGCACTGGAGTTCATTTTAAGACAGTTTTGAGCTCAAAATTAATTCCAATTCTTATAAAATTATGCAGTTGATGTGAACGTTGAATTTAAGAAAGTCCGAATCTCTAGTACCAGACGTGAATTTTTTAACAAGAAAAGTCCATGTTATTCAACACGATTACATATTCATATTTTTCGACCATCGAGGAAACGGAAAAGCGACCATTTGATATTTCGGTTTACAGCCTGAATCTGAAGATCTATTCGAGTTCAGGGATGCAAGGCTTTGCCGAATCTGAAGCAAGAACATTTTGAAATGAACGAAATGAGCACATCCCCCCCCCCTCTTGATAAACTCATGCAGATAGAGCCGTCTTAACTGGCACCTACACACACATGCCTACATACACACATAAAAAATTCTTAACAGCGAAAAGATAATTTGAATTCAAGATGTCAAAAATTAAATGTTTTTTTTTTTTTTTTTTGAGTCTTACTCAATTTACTGCTGCTTACAATATGACTAAACTCGTCGGTATGTAAATATTATTGTCGTACTCTTCAGAAGCCTTTCGCTAAAAAGTTCTGTGAACTTCTCAAAAAATGTCCTCCCTGTCGCAAGTATTTCGCGCAAAATATTCCAAGTAATCTATAGGTGTGGCAAATTTAGCCTGGAAACATTGTGAAAAGCTACGCAGAACACAATCACAGCATTGTGACGCTGCCAGGTTAGGGTTGCTCCAACTATAGAGGCTAGAATTCTGAACCACTAGCTCGACACTAGTCCACAGAAAACTTTTTTTAGCAACAAATTGAATCACGAACATGAACATTATAGAACGCATTGTTCTGTTTCTCTAGACAACTCATAGGTATTTTAAATGTTAATTAGATTTTTTAAGTACTTAGATAGGGTCATTCTATGAAGAAGTCAATCCTTTGTCCCGCACGTGCCGGTTCATATATTTTATTTAAAAATTTTTTTAAAGGTTAATGGCGAAATGTTTTGCATAAGAAATCATTTATAAGTTTTTAATTTACTAAGCAGAAAAAATTTGTTCGTTAATATTTTAAAGTTTTATTTTTAAATAGTGTTACCAGAATGGCTTTGCCCGTAGTAGAATATTAAAATTTCATTTCATTCGCCTGTATATTTACAGTTAACGTCTATTACGCGCTAGGCATTTTTTTTTAAATTTTTTTAAGATCTCTTAAAATTTTTTGCAGATTTGAAAACTTAACATGTTGCTTAACAGACACCAGCAGAAGCCTTAGAAATATTTTTTAAAGAGGAAGGAAGTTTCCTCTCTTTGTTTAAGATGCAAAATAAGACATTTTTTCAAAATTAAGCACAACAGAAAGAACGTTGCAATAGCAATATTTTAATAATTTACTGACATTAGAACCATAAAGACTAAGAAAATAAAAGTATACGACTTTTCCTTTAGAGGTAAGATTTTTTAATTTAAATCCTTTTCAATTAAAAAAGAAGGATTGCTTACCAAATTAAACAGATTTTTAAAAATGTTAAAAACAACAACAATAATAACAATAACAATAACGAACCAATGAAAGGGAGTTTAAGACGTAACCATCGTAACATACAAATTTAATTTCCGCATCGAAAATAATTTCCATTTATCTTTAACTTTCGATTTTATTCTCGAGCTTAATCATTCAGAATCGATTGACTTGCTTCGGGTAAGCCATGGGTCTTGGTTTCCTTTGTTTAAAAGATTCTAACAGCTTTCCTAATGCTCGTAGAAACTTCGAACAAACTTCATCTTAAGCAAAAAATTCCAAGCTTTCGAATGAACTAAAAGTTAAAACCGTGAATGAAATATTTCTCCCCCATTCTATCAAACTTATGTGAAGAATGTTCCTAAAATTAGAATAGACAAAGAACAAAATCGAATTTTTGAAGAATCGCTTCGAGCTGCTCGCCCCTATGCTACGAAAAAATTTTGTGCCTAATTTCATGAAAATTGGCCGAACGGTGCAGCCGCTATGCACGTAACAGACATCCAGATATCCAGAATTTCAGCTTTAGATATTAGGTAGTGAAGATGAAATATATGTGACGTCACGTGTGGCACAAAATGAGTTTTCTGTGAAATGGCCAATAGCGTTCTGCAAGCCAGTGCTGTTTTTCAATGTACATCAACTGAGTTTTATTATTTCTTTTAGTTATTTATTTATTTTTAATCTTTATTTAGGACTGAATGAACAAAGCGGAATATTTGCGGTCGAAAGATCCTGTTATCTATCGGTTGTGTGATTAACTGAACCATGAGAATCGCTATGTGGTATCGATTTCTCCACTAATTACTCTTGCATCTTGAAGTTCTAGTTCAAGCGGATGGCAAGTGTTCAAATAATGTTACATTTATTACAGTTTAAGACAGATTTTGGTAGAAGACAAAGTACGCTCACAGGTGTATTCTGCCGTATGCAGGCAAACGGCAGTATCTGCAGAAATGAATTTTCGAGATATTTGAAGAGACGTATTTTGGATTCAATACTAAAAATAGGGAAATGTTGGAATTAGACGTCTTTTTTGCACCTTTTTTTCAGCGGAAACCAAGTAATCGAGCTTGCACATTAAAGCTAACGTACAATAAGTGACAAAAATGTAAAAAAAAATGAAAAATGAAAAATTTGCAGTTACTGCCCTTTACCTGCACACGGCAGTATTGTAACGAGGTTCCTGTGTTTACACATTTACGTTGAAGGTTCTAAACAATGCTAATTATAAACAAATGGTGAACTTTTTACTTGACCAAAAACAATAACATAACAAAACAAAAAAAAGCTACAATTTATTTGTTTACTTCCTTTGAAAGTAGATCTCGTCGTAGTTGGCAAATACAAATACCTTATTTTGTGCATTAGGGCACATCTCCATAACATGTAACACTTTTTACCCCATCGCAATTTATACTCCTTCCTCCAGGAAATTAGATTCTCCTTTTTAATTTAGTGTTTGTGTCGTCAAAATGTGATTTTGTCCTTTTCTTGTTATTCAAGGTTTTTTGTCAACATATTGTATCATACGTTCTTTAAATGTTTTTAATATTTACATGTTTTCTATTACTTATTTTAAACTACTCGTGTTTATACCTTTCTCCTGAAAACACGCTTACTTTTATCATATCCTGACTTTATATTTATCTATATAATTTATTCTAAAAAATAGTTTGGCGCAGTATAGCCCTCAAGGGCTCTTGCGCCATAAAAAATAAACCAAACCAACCAATAACACTTTTTATTTCTCTAAGTTTTTAAAACCATAACCGAACTTATTCGTTTAAGAAACTTTATTGCTGTATAATAGGGCTAGCTAAAATAAACTGTGCCTGTACGGAAAAAACTCGCAAGAACGAGTAAAGAAATCAACAAAGGTAAAATGATGTATGACGCTTAGATGACGTATGTCTTGTTCTGACGTTGCTTATCTTCTACATACTTATTAATGCGCGTGTTGTTTATGTATGTGTTGCTATTGACTTGCTCGTCAACAATTCTGTGTTCATTTCAAGTTGTAACCCTACATATTTATACAGAATGTTTCCCACATAATGAAGATGCCATATAAATGTTCACGTTTTCAGTATTGGTCCATATATGACCAATAACATTTTGTGCAAGAAAAAGTTAAGGACATCTTTTGTGACTGCCTTAAACTAAAAAAAGTATGTTAGTATTATGAGAAGATCTGCTATCAAGTCATTTGGTTTAAATGTGGAATTGATAAAGGTTTCCTGGAACGTCAAAAAAATTATTTTACTAATGTTTAGAGAAATTTTAGAAAAAAGGGATAGCTGCAATTCTAGCAGAAACTGGCAGAGCAGAAAAGACCAGCCTACGTACAATTCTGTTTAGAGTGTATTTTGACACAAAGATCTAATCTGAGTGACTACATTATTAAGTTTACAGTTGTTTGATTCGGTGTTTCTCAACGTGTTTTGAAAAAAATCGTGGACGAGTTATGTTTTCCTCTCCTTTTCTTTTCCTTTCTTACTTTCCAAAAAAAATACTTTCATCTGTGGATCGTTATGTGATTTTTTTTTTTTTTTTTGTTAACAAACGATGTCTCCCAAACCCCATTTTTTGCAAAAAAGAAAATAAATTTAAAAAATCTTTCTATTTGGGGACGCACACAACAATTGTGAAATATTTTTTGAAACGGCAGGAAGGGGGGGGTGTCCCCTTTTTACTTAATAATAAATACATTTTTGAGTACATTTTTTACTTGGTATTGTTGCAGTGTTACAAAAATATGTAAATGTTAAGAATAAGATAAGTAATCATTTGCATCAAATAAAAGTTTTGATTATTAGTAGCTGTAATGTCACATGACCTCACAAAAAAACTCGTTACTGCTTTTGACATTAGTTGTTGTTGTTGTACTTTGGAACACCAACCAATGTCAAAATTATCAGTGTGTCAAAAAGTGATCTTAAAGCTTCTTAATTATTTCCTAGCTTTATCTGACTTAACCACCGAGACCAGCGAAAATTTTTACTTTTAAATTAGTCTCATGCTACACTAAGAATATACATGTAATTTTAAACTTTTATAAGTATACCCGAATTGCAAGAGACCTTGCTTGTTTTAACTCTATAAAAAAATACTGAGAGCTGAAAAATCCAAAATTATCGGACTTAAGTGATGTGATTACAAAAATCAATACAAAGGCGTTACATCGCATTGGTTGTTGTTGTACTGAAACAGCTATCTCTTTGTGGACACTTTTGCATCATAAATTAAATTTCGTCAAAATCTGTCATTTTCGGTTTTGTTTCTCCGAAGTACAGTTGCATACGATACGCTATTAAAATAATCTACAAGAAGATATTCTGATGTCCATGCGTAAAATATCTTTCTCACTCGTCATATCGAAAATTGCATCCTCAAAGTGTAGGAAATATTCTGTACATTCCGCAGAAAAACCTGAAAAATAATCGTATTACATTTCCAGCCATATGATTGATGAAGGTATGTTTCCAGGTTCACACGTATGTATCGTTGACTCTTAGAGTGTAGGAACCCTCAAGTGAAAAGAATTGGAAAAAAAAATCCTTGAGAGAAAAGTCTATTACTTTTGACACGAGAGATATTTCTTTTCGACTCTTGTGCAATTTTTTTATATGAAAGGAAGATTTATCCTTAATTTCATATTCTTAAACTAAATTAGTTGTTTCTTTAGTAAATGGTTAAACTCGAGTACAATACACAATATTGTTGCTTTCAATTGAACCTACAGTTGTTTAACTGATTAATCAAGCGATAGTACCTATTAGTGATGGGAATAACGAGAACTTATGATAATAGAGATTTCGAGGATCGAGCACTCGAGCGATTGACAATCGAAATCTTGAACGATTGAATGCTCGATTATTTTAATAGTTAACTCGAGTTGTGATAATCGAGAAATCGAGATGTGATAGTCGAGAACTCGATACCTGATAATAGAGATCTTTTGAAATCGAGCAATTGACAATTGAGATCTTGAACGATTGGATTCTCGATTATTTGAATCGTTAACTCGAGTTCTGATAATCGTGAACTCGATATGTGATAATCGAGAAATCAAGATGTGATAATCGAGAAATCAAGATGTGATAATCAAGAATTCGAGACCTGATAATAGAGAAGTCGAGTTCTCGAATGATCTTGAATAATCGAGTGATTTGATTATAAGAACTCGATTATGCCTATCAATAGTACCTTTCGTTACTTTTAAAAACATCGAAACATTTTTGTCAAGCAATATAGGAAAACTGAACATTTAACTCTTTGTTATCTATCATCACTAATGCTTTAACTAATTTGAAACTTAATTGCATTCTAATTAGAAGTGACTTTTTTAATTTAAACTATAAACTCTTTTTGCATACTTTAAAAAAGAAATTAATTCATCTCAACAACTCGTGTGCAGTAAAATAAGGGAGTCTCTACAAGTATAATTAAAATCAACGCTTAGAAGTTCTTATTCAAAAACAAAATGTGGAAATAGCAATATAAATATGGAAATAAAGAATTTTCCTCTCTGCCCAACAATTTAAAACTCCCAACAGATAATTACTGGAAATAAATGAAATATGTCAAGAGACTTATAAATGTCTGACTGCTTTTCCTTTTCAGTTTATTAATGGGGAAAATTTCTTAGGAAAACAAGCAATTTTCATTCCACTGAAACTTTTAAGAAGACAATAGAAATTCAAAGAACGAATTGACAGTCATTATAAATCTTACATGGTCCTTCATTAAAATTTATCATGTTTGCTACGAACTTCTGATTCACAAATATTCGAGTGGAAATTTTATTTTTCATTCGAAAGTAATATTTAAAATTACTTTCGTGAAGTTTTCAATTTTAAACTTTGAGTTTTTGTTCATTTTTTGAAGTATTCTGTCGTAAACAGCAAAATGATTTCTCGTTATTTATTTCAAATAAAACACTAAAAACCGATTATGTGTTTGTGCAAATGTTTATGCTCTGAAAATGAATGATGCTGCAACAGACATATACGATGAATAAAATAGTTTACACCTCCCCCCCCCCCCCGTCCAAAAAAAACATGTTTTTGTAGCAATGTAAACTGAAAAAATTATTTTCCATGCTAAGTATGATATATTAAACCAAACAATTAACTTTAATGTAAAAAAACAGTGGGGTGCTCTCAGTTTGCTTTATTGAGAGATTCTTCGTAAAGAAATAGAAGAGATTTGTGGCAACTGAAATGAAGCGCTCCCTCCCCGCCCCCCGCTGTTAGCTTTTTTCCCATTAAAGTAAATTGTGTGGTCAATTATTTCATCATGCTTTACGTTAAAATATTATTTTATTTTTACTTTTTTTCTTTTTATTTATTTATTTATTTTTTTCGTTTTTTAAACTATTGCTTTATATTTCAAAAGTCCTTGAGTTCTGTCTGAGTCCGACTTCTTTCTGTCTAAAATTCCAAAAATGGCGATGTTCAAGTTATTACTACATTACATGTGGAATCTAACCCGCATTGAGCCATAACGTAATTACGTTTAAAAAAATACATATATAAATATCTATCAGTGTTATAAGACGCAACTTCCAACCTTTGTGTGCACCAGACAAATGTTTTTATGCTCTCCTGCAAAAGTAGTGATAATGTGACTTAAGTTGGCATGACTTTGAGTTATAGAGATTATGGTAAATTAGTTTGTAGTAGCGTACGTTCAAGGTAAGCTTAGTAGTACATTAGTTCCTGTAAGGAAATAAATGTCAACCAAATGTCAAGGTTCATATGTTCAGTGTTTTACACATTCGCACATTTCTCTATCGCGTGAATTAGAAACTATAACAGCTGCAAGTGTACTCCAAAGTCGCTTTTTAAAATCTGAAGATCACAATTCTATTGCAGCTTGTCAGGCAACAAAGATTAGAAGCCCTATTACTACTTATCCCTTCTTAAAGTACTGAATAATGACCGAAGCATTACACAAGTTTGAATAAACTGTTTATCGATCACTATATCCTTTTTAATGTTTTTAAAACTGTGAGTGCTTTTAAACAATATCATAATACTGATCTGCTGGTTGCTTTCTGTTTAATTATGGTCACATATCTGATTCTAACTAATTTTCAGTATTTACCATAATTCGCGATCGGTATACTCTTCCTTCAGCTTTTACTATAGATATTTTATTTTATTTTTAGTTTATTTTAAACCAATGATACCTTCGTACCTGCCATTTCTGGCTTAACCGGTGAAGGGTACCATGGCGGTTGAGGGGGAGGGAAAGAAACTGAAGGGAAAACTCTTGAAATACATATACATATCGTACATACGCACATACATACATATATATATACATATACACACATATACATACATACATACATACACATATACATATATACATAAATATGAACATATACATAGAAAAAAAAACTATATATATATATATATATATATAAGGGGGGAAAGGCTTGAAAAAGTTAGTAGGCTCGAGGTGCTATATTTGGAGCCGAGTTACTAGGAATTAATGAGAGAGAATGCTGTTACATATATGTCCTCGTATAAAACAAAAATATTAACAAAAAAGTAAATATACAAAAATACTTATAGTGAAAAGACTCTTGGTTAAAAGGTTGTATATGTACTGTCGAAACGTACAGTACGCGAAACACCAAAACACATACCCAAGATCACATTAATTACAATTCTTCAAAGAAAGAAACAGCTTTATTTTTATAAGGTGGCATGGTTAAGATGCAGCATTATAACACAAATACAATTGCAAGAATAGTGCTCTTTAAAAGAATTTAAAACTACTCCTTGATCAAATACTGACTCTACAATTAACCCCCAATAAAAGTTAAAATACATTAGTTATCACACGGCCAGAGTTTCCGCCTATATATATTTACAAAAGCACCAAGCCCAAATAACTCTCTGCTTAAAATTAACTAATATGAAATTTGCATTTTACACACATTAAAATAACATTAGCCTATAACAACATAATACCACAATTTGCACAAATAAAAAAGTTCTCATGTAATACATTAAAACATTACTTCACAGAGGTTGAATTCTACGACGAGGCATCAAACACTAAAAATCTCACACGCTGTACAAAAGGCACCAATTCGACCTTGCTTCAAAGATCTAGCGTAGGCTGAATGATTTGAGGATTCGCCCGCTGCCGGTAGCTCCGAACTCCAAATCCTGCTATCATTTTCACGGGCCACAAGACTTACAATTTCCAGCCATCCGATGCGTTCATTAGCTCCCAGGTCTGGTCCATGGGGCCTCCACTTCCGACACAGCGATGAATTTAGTCTGGCAGAAGACTCTGATAGATTCTTGGTTCACTTATGTGATGCCGAGACTTCACATCTTAGCGAGGAACATTTATCTGCACTTAACCTTGTAAAGGGCCATCCCCACATTCACCATTTTAACGAAACTCGAGAGGTTGTTTCAGCCACGTACGCAAGGCCAGATGATATGCGTAAAAAAGGAAACTTTAGCTCTTTCGTACTGCCTTATATCCATTGCGTCATTTCCAACTGTTGCCACTACGCTTTTGGGCAGTACATATACATCCAAGTTGAAATGCCTGGTAACAGCCCACTGTAAACATCTCCAATAACAACATTTTTCAAAAAAGAGGAAGAAACGGCTTAGTGAATCCTAATACGCGTATCTGTTTCTTCCTCCGATGTTTACAGAAGAGGATGAGAAGAAGGGCTAAAAATCGGCTTTCATTTTGGAAATTAAGTATGTAAAACAGGAATAATAGAATATAATAGTGACGAAAAAGTTACATTAAAAGGCATATTATGTAAAAAGAGCAAACCGGTTGTAACAAGAGTACTCGAGATACTACGACGGGCTCTCTCTTTTTCTCCCTTTTCTGTGAACTATAATAGTAATAATAGTAATAAAGTAAAATATATACATCATATATACAAAAAAAAAAATCGAGGTTAATAATATGATACTCTAGCTTGAATGCTTGGTAGCACGCATTATTTAAGACACACAATCATGTAAAGCAATGAAAAGGAAACGTCTTAATGAGTTCAGCTTGAACAGAAACTCAAGTCCACATTCTTTACCGATATACATCTGGAAGAGTTGAAAACACACTGGAAAATCAGCTAACTTCTTAGAACTCGTAGTTGCGGGTAGTCAGTTCGCTAATTAAATTATGGATGGAATATGAACCAGATGGGTGCGAAAGAACTTGACGAATATTGTCGGGTATTGTGATACTATTGTTCAGCTTTAGGTGAAATTGAGATGTGAGAAGGCAGGAGTAAAGATAATTATCTGGAGTACCTATGAGTCCACATTCACAGTTAGGAGATGGAATTATTTTGAATCTAGAGAGGTATGCTGGAAAAGACCCATGCCCAGTTACAAAGAGGGTGTCAGATCTGTTCTTGATCCGGGTTTTTAAAGAAGGGTTTGGGAAGATGGCGTGTACCCTTCTGCCTGTTGTTTCATATTGCCAACGTGTGTTCCAACTATCTTTTAGATGTTCTAGTAATTTTTGTTTTATGAAGGATTTTGGCCTGGCATATTTAGAATAATGGGGGCACATGGGTCGTTTGCTGCTTGTTTGGCTAAGAAGTCTGCCGCTTCATTCCCCACCTGTCCTGCGTGACCCTTAATCGAACTTAATGAGATATCATTCTGGCCTCTGAGTATTTTTTGAATTTCTCTTACTAGGGGGTTTCGATGTGTGGGGTTCAGCAGTGCTTCCAAGGAGGAGAGACTATCAGAGTATAGATCTGTGGCAGAAGAAGGGTGATTTATTTGCAGACACGATAAGCCTTGAAAAATAGCCATAAGCTCTGCCTGGAATACTGAGTTTGAAGGATTGAGTCTTGCGGACCAGTTATGGATGCGGAACCCATCCCGTAGCACAGCATAGCCTGCTCCTACTCCACACTTTGTTTTGGAGTCATCCGTGTATATCTCCAAATTCTGCAGTGAGGGAGTTTTTCCCTTTAAGCATATCTTAGGAAGAGTACACTGGATGCTTGGATGGCTATCCCACTTCTTGACAGTTTCTTCTAAGTCGGTAGGGCTGAAATTGTGGCCAGGAATTTGAATCGATTTGCTTGTGAAGGAAATTTTTGACATTAGAGCTTTTGATTTGATCGTAGGTCTATTGGAGGGATTCCAGCAATAACATGGAGTACGGCGTGGGAGGTTGTGCAGTATGCTCCAGTCACTGTTGGGAGAAGAAGTCTTTGTATTGTTTGTATCTTCTTTAACGCTCTGCAGTGCATCCAATTCGTCCAGACTGCCGATGGCACAAAAGATAGATTTTTGTCAACGATGACTCCTAAGTATTTGACTTTGTCCGCACGTTTTATAAAAAAATTCCAAATTTTAGACTAGGTTTTTTTCACTAAATTCCTTGGTTTATTGAAGATAACTGCTCTGGTTTTGCCCTCCGATGCCTCTAAGTGATGTTCAGTCAGTCATATGTGGAGAATTTGAAGAGATTTTCTAGCTGAGTTTTGTAATTGAGCTGTTGTTGAACCGTGTACAACGAAAGCTAAGTTATCTACAAAAGCCTGAACAAAAGTGTGATCCGGCCATACTATAAAAGTGAATAAATTAGAATTTAGGACAAAACTTTTGAAATACGGAAAAGGTTTGAAATTTTTTCATTGTATTACTTATGTCATTTTTCATGCACGTTATGTTTCAGAAAAGAAAAAGCTTTGTATGAGTGAATATACGGTAAAGGAATTTTTTTGTGTCCCCAAAGAAAAGTTTTCTGTTTAGTTTAATATTCCTTATTTCACTAGTTGCTTTTATTTTTGCATTTGCAAAGATGAAAGCTAGAAGGTGTTTGAACGTTTTTCATTTTTATAGGCACCAGAGGAAAATTTTCTGTAAGGTGGAGTCACTATTGGCATAAAAACTGCCAGAGAAGTGACAAAATCACATGTAACCTATAAAAGCAACAGCACGCGTTCTTTTAACTAGAACTTAAACGCAATCTTTGATGTCTACACACAACAAACATTGCATTGTACAAGCATACATTTAGGTGACGATAAAATATAAAAACAAATACTTACCACAAAAAATATTGCAGCAACTGGCACAAGCACACTTTGGGGCAGTGCAAAATGAATTGCTGCAATATTATTTGATCGGAACAGTTACATAGATTTCAACTTTAGTCTGTATTACGCTGGTTATTTGTGGTTAAGGACATCCTTTAGAAGTTTTAATGTTAAATTACCGTCATTTAATTTTGCCTGGTGATGGTGACAATATTATTGTGGGTCGTGAAAATTAATATTTTTTTATATATCAATAATAATTTTTACAATGCATTTTGATGAAATCTGTTTTGATGTTCATTTATATGTATTTTTATGGTAAAATCGTTGTACCTTGTTATTTAAACAAGAACGTTGAACGTGTTTGTATGCAAAGTAGAAATAAAGGCAAGCTAATCCAAGAGCATACATTTAAATAATTTTCAGCTGTTAATGGTGAAATGAAACAGTTACCGAGAGAATTGACTGCGTGGGCCAAATAAAAGACAATATTCTTTATTGATTAAACATACAATAACAATAATATAACTAGTTTGACCTAAAAAATTTCTATGCGCCATTGGAATTCAAATAGCGTATATTCAATAGTTCCGTAAGGTACAAGTATATTCAATGGTTCCGTAAGGTGACATGTTCCGTATATATTTCAAAAAACAGCAAAAATAATTTGCAAACCATCAGTAAAAAAGAATTTGAATTTTTTAGCTTTCATCGAGACTTTTGTGTATCTCAGTCAGCGTCAAAGTCCAAAAGGAATCGATCTGACTAAAAATAACTTAGCTTTTCATTGCAGTTTAAATCATTATCTCAGGCGCAATAGTACATATATGGACAAAAAATATTGATACTGAAAGGGTTAACTAATAAAGTTTTAGCGATTGTCAGAGCAGCGCAATCAACTCGGGACGTGATTGGTTGATGGTTAAATGCTTTGCTATAGTTAACGGTTATCTAGGTCATATGAATAAACCTCGCTTAATCATTCATTTTGCTATACAAATTATGTTACTGAAATAGAGAGAAAACGCTGTGGAACTCATTATCATCTAATAAACAAATTGGAAAAATATTGATGAGTGATTAGGAAAGGTGCAGAATATTTTTTGATACAGCGTTTCAAAACAACTTTCGAGTCATTATGGGCTAATATTGCTAGCGTTGCTGGTTTAGATAAACCCTTCGTGAGCCTTAACTGGTGAGATGGAATGTACTGTTTGACCACAGAGTGTATGTAATTTAGCAATCTGCCAAGTAAAGACTATTCCATCTGAATGAATCTAGCAGGGGAGAAGGGAAAATAACGATGGAGTTTTGATGCACGCGTTTTATAATATCACTAGTGCGTTATTAATTTGTTGCATTCTCAAAAACAAAATAAGGGGAAACAAGAATAGTTACCATGTGGAAACAACAAAAGAAAATAAAATATTTTCATTTCATTCAGGAATGTATAAGCAAAATGGTAAGCTCAGAACTTTGTTGTGAATAAATAAATCAATTAATTTTTGCCGTGAGAATATAGATAAAATATACTTTAGATTTAAAAAATGTTGTTGTGAGCAAATATTCATTTTTGCAAAACTAAGGCTAAATAATAAAGGAGCAAAAGTGCACATCTGAAACAAACCAACTACCATCCCTATAAACTAATAGATACGTCCATTTCCGCCTATTCACCGGATATCAGCCTTTACCATGTAATCGATGGTCAGACAGTATTACATCATAGAAGAAATGTACATGAGTATTGAAACATTTTGTAATGTTTACACTTATAACTCTACTTGAAAATGCATATGTTACTTCCAGTTCTGTTTCAGTTGCATTTGTGCAGCTAAAGAATGAAAAAAGCACTGGAAAGGAAAAATCTTAAGGTGAAATGTGACACTTTGACAAAAGGGGCCAAAATGGAAAATAGTGCTACATCATTTATAGACAGCCCCTAAGTGCTTGCTCGTAAATATAGCAAGAAAGGTGATCGATTGAGAATGACAAATGCAAAATGCACTTATCTTCAATTTATCTATCGTTCCATATACAAAATAAAACACTTCTACTTTCATCCTCAAATGAGATGAGTAATCGTGAGGAAACTAGTAAGAGATATCATCTCCCTGTTCTTTTGTTTCGATTCTATTCCTGAAACTTCGTTAATGGAAATAAGAATCTTTTGTTTTCCTTCGAAGACGTACTAAGTCCTGAGATGTAAGAGAAAATGAGTCGCAGAAATTGAAGAATTTTGAGGAGTTCATTATTTTGGATAAATTATCTGTCAGAAGTTCCGAGAACAATTATGGGCAAGAAAAGCAATTATAATTATTAATGTATTGTTTTTCACCTGTATTGATCGCTATTTTGTAAGATATCAATGATTCTAATAGGATTTAGGAGAAATTGCCTCATTTTGAGGAAAATCAAGAAATTGAGGAATACATAAACAAATGAATAATTAATATCAATAAAAGTGAAATAGATGAGTATAAAAATATTTCAGAGTAAAACTTTCAAGTAATGTTAAGAGATGGCTGAAATGTTTGTTCGTCTGTTTGAGGGTTTATCTGTCTTTTCCTATTAAAGGGAAAACCGTTTTAAACAACAAATTTTTTGTTCATTAGAGCTCGGACATGAACCTTATTTGTGTTTTTTTCTTAATTGGAGTATTTTTTTTCCATTTTGAAAAATTTATGAAAAATATATAAAATAAACCAAGAAAATTCTATCCATGTGATTTAAACTCTATGGCTGTTCTTATGTATTATGTATGCTAACTATTTAAAAAAAAGACATTGTTGGTGTTCTAACGGCCGTATTCTCAATACCGTCACAGAACGGAGATGAAACTCGGCTCCCCAAAACCGAGAAGTAAGGGAAAACTAGTTTCGAACGCGGTGCGTATTCTTCAAGTCATTTCAAGCACGATTTAGGGGAGCCGAGTTTTAACTGAAGGAGAAATGAAACGGCTGTTACCATTGGGTAGAGTGACTCACGTGACATTTTCTACATGACTGCATTCCACGTGGTAGTAAATTCGCGCGCAGAAGAATGATTAACATATAATAAGAATTGGGAGTAGCAAAATGGATCTAGTTCATGCAATTTTTTTTTATTAGACTCAATTTGCAATTTAAAGACATCAATGCATTTTTTTAATGTTTCTGTATAGAAACTTAAAAAGTTTTTTATCTTGTTATTAATTAAATGTTTTTTTTTTCATCTTGTTATTAATCAAGATGAAATAAAAACTAATTCAATAATATAGTCACATTCTTGGCAAGGGTTTCATCTGGGCCGGGCTGTAATTTACGAAATCCCATCCCCCCATCTTTCCAAAAGATGTTTTATGTAAATATTAAGTTCGTGCTATTTTTTAGAAACAACAACTTATTTTTATTTTGGCGTTGTAACTATTAAGAAAACGAGTTTAATAATTACGAATAAATTTTATGTAAAATTTGCCCTAGACGCATATGTAACGAGCTCCGTCCAAGCGCAATATTGTGCTTTGTTTTCGTTGACATTTAATGAATTAAATATGATTTAGGAAAAAAAGGGAAAACTTCAGAGAATTAATTAAAATTTATTTATTTTACTAACTTTGAAATCCACTTTGGATGCAATTCCGGGGCAGACTGTTGTTCCCCCCCAATCTAGATACGCTACTGATTAATATATTAATCTCTTTCTAATATTGAAAATCTGTCAGTCATAAATGTTTTTTTTTCTTGTGTGTGAAGTAAACATTTTTGAATAATATAGAAGCTTAATATTTTCTACTATGTTGTAAATGCATTTGAAGAAAAGAATTAAAAACATAGAAAAGAAAAATAATCTATAATATTATTAAAAACTTGTTACAATGTATTAGCTTTAGAACCCGATCCCCTCCCCCCTCCATCTGTTCCATTTCATGAAACATTTGTTAACATTTATTGTCTTTAAAATCCATAAACTTATTAATATAAACGACACAGGGCAAATTCATAAACTGAATTTTGCCCTGCATTCGTTTTCCATGTGAAGAACTTATTTTTCCCAACAATATAGTCCTTTCTAAAATTTGAAAAAATAATTTTATATTTTTATCATCCAAAAATTCAAGGGCACCCATATGGGGAGGGGGGCAAGTGGGGACTCAAGCCCCCCCCCCCCACCTCTTTAGAAATTACAACTTCCTTGCTTTAGTATTTTTTTCTTTGCTAAAATGTAAAAACATTTCTTTTCCAGCCATTATTGAATAAGTAAAAAGTCAAATTTTATTCGCTCTAAAATCTGTACTGAAATCGGTTTCCGCGGGAAAATATCCTGCTAAAACATATGGAAAATACCTGAGTCCCCCCCCCCCCTCCTCTTAAAATTTTGCATATGGACGCCCATGTAAAAATTCCTTGTTATCATTCACACCTTAATTTTTACAATCACTTGTTTTTCAAAGCTCTTTCTCATCCCCTGTCTTGTAATTACATGCGTGTTTGTATGCAAAAATAAAGTCACATTCTAATTGCTTCTATATTTACATTCCCTAGCATAAAATCAAATGTTATTTCATCCATTGAGAATATTTTTCCACATTAATGTGTTCATGAAGCTAGTAATAGTAATTTCTTCTGCAGTTAAAAATCTCCTGAACCGTTTTATTTATAATTATTTGAAACAAAGAGAATTTTAAATTCGTTCAGGTATTATTGTGTTGCGCATTGAAATTTTGTGGAACATTCAACTTCATTCTGTCATTTTCTGTCTTGGAATGATTTATGTAATTCAGAGTCTCTCAATTGGACAAGATACCTTGTTAGAGTAAAAAAGTTGCAACAGGTACTACTGTTTAAGAAAGTAATTGATTTTTCCAGGGGTGCCCCCGCCCTCCCTAAGAGCAAGGGCACCCCCTCCCTCCCGAACACTTCAAAGACCCCCCAAATTGGATGACCCCTCTAAAAAAAGAAGAAATTATTCCTTGAACAGCCCCCCCCCCCGAAAAATTTCATGGCATATTCTGCGACATGACGCCCCCCCTCCTCCCACAGCCGAGGTGAGCACTCCTGATTATTTTGCTTCAGACCATTTTTTCATTTTCCCCAAACTCATAAAAATAATGGCAAGTGCTATTCTGCCACATTTTTCACAAATTTAAAACAAAACTTTAGCAATCATAAAAGCTCCGTTGTGACGTTAAATGACTGTAATTCAGGGAAGAATTTGTTTAAAAAACTATTAGCGGTTTAAAAATTGTTTGACCTGCATTTTAAAATTGGAGCAATGCTGCATTAAAAAAAAATAATAAGTTTTCGTGTTCCAGAAAATATTTGATAAAGGATAGTTTGTAAGGGACGAAAGTGTTCTAAGATATTCTCTCAGAAGTGGCATCTAATCCCTCCCCCCCCCCAAATAGTTATTTTTTCATGCAGTATTCTTCTGTAACGTTTTTGTTGTTAATTGAGGCGAAAGTTTAAAATACGAAGAAACGGTGCGGCAGAAATAAATCAGATTTCCAAAAAAAAAAAAAAAAAAAAAATGCTTACCAATCGCAACTTTTCCGCGCTACAGTGGCGTGGAAATAAAAAAAAAATGATTTTTTTCGCACCATTCTGTTGATCATTGCATTAATGTTTTCGGCCGTACTTTTTGATAACACCTATAACGAATGTTAATTCTGATTAAATTTTGTAATTAATCTTTGTTTCTCTGACGTCAAGTTAGCGAATGTTTATCAATAGTTTCTAGCATTTGCAAATCACTCAAAATAATCCAAACAGCCGTCGTCCATTTTGTTTGCTCACAAAGGAATGATGGGAAGGAAATCTAGTTTTAAACCGTCGAAGTAGCGGTTACAAGCCGAGCTCTGGAAGTGGGCGTTCCGTGACCGAGTTTAACGCCAAACCGGGATGGAGAATAGAGTAGTTTTTCAACTTCGAGGTTTAAGCCTTGGTCCGAGTTTTAACCGGAGTGGAGAATACCGGTGTAAGTGATTGGTTATTTTATATATTTTTTCAGTTTCTTTTTCTTTCAAGCATCCAACATTTCTTATCTACTTTTCACTAATGTAGGCTGACGTTAGCCCCTATTATTCGGTGTGTGGATGATAAATAGCGAGTCACTTGATATATTGCTGTTGCGTGATGAATTTGGGAAAGCTAAATTACTGAGGACAAAAAAATCTAGTGATCAATAGTACCATCTATATCTTCGTCTATAAAATCGTATTTATTTTTATTTATTTGCGTATTTCATTTCTTTTGTCTTATACTTTCGCATTGAATAGTTTATTATTTCTGTATAAATTAGGAACAATACATATATTTGAACTCTTATATAGGAATATCATGAATTATGAACGCTTATATAGGGTAATGATGAATTATGAACGCTTACATAGGGTAATCATGAGTTATAAACACTTATATGGGTAATCATGAATGATTAACCTTGAAATCATACCTAACTAAAGAATTTCTGGTAACAAATGTGCGTAAATAAATTCATTTTGGCACATGTGTGTGTTTTCCATTTTCATCTTGTCTGCTTTTAAAAAAATGCACTTCTTTATTTTTTCAAACTATTACTTTTATTCATTACTAGCTGAGCCGCCCGACTTGAAAAAAAAATTTTCAATTTCCCGTCAGAGTAAGGATAACAGTAACTAAAATTATCTATTTAAATTTAGACAGTCTCGAAAAATTCCTACTTAATTGATGAAACTTCTTAAATAAAGGAAACACTTCCCTGAAAATCCCAATTTCCGGCAGATTAGATCTGGCGCAGAGTTATCTCAATTGTTGCATCGAACCTTGCTGAGAAAAAGAACTTAGAGTACGTGAGCATTGAGGCATGTGTTTTTTCTTCTGAATAAATAAGGATAAGGATAAAAGGGGTATGATATTGCTCTTAAATTGTTACGAGCAATAATTGCTCTTTTCGTATGTTTAGTATCCATAAAAATATAAAACATATGCAAAATTATTAATTTTAGAAACACGGAGCAACCAATTACACAAGACATTCGGAAAAAAATCAAATAAACAAATTAATCAATGAATAGATAAAAATGAAATGAAATAAAAACTGTCTTAAAACCTAAATGCGGACCTGAATTGCAAAAACTTAAATTTTTCAGAAACAAATATGCTCTCTTTTTTAAGCAATCACCTTTGCCAGGGGCAATCATATGAACTGATCATATCAGAATAACTCTCGAATTAGTCTGTAAATCGACTTTTATTATTTTATCCGAAGCAGTGAGCAAAAACAAACATACAGGCGCTAGTGCGAAGGCGGTTGAGAGAGCGTATGGCGCAACTTGAATTGATGATCTGAGCGCTTACGGTCGTATCGCAAAATATCAGAAAATCGTCAAATCATAGACAAAAGCAAGGGCATTAATTTGAATTTTGGCATCTTAATTCTAATTAGTATTGGTTGTCAACTAATTACACACGACATCCGAAAAAAACAAAAAAAAAAACAAATGAATATACGAATTAATCAATGAATAGATAAAAATGAAATGAAATAAAACCAGTGTCTAAAAAACCTAAATGCGAACCTGTATTGCAAAACTTAAATTTTTCAGAAACAAATATGCTCTTCTTTTTAAGCAATCAACATTGCCTGGGGTAATCATATGCACTGATCCTATCAGCATCACTCTCGAATAAGTCTGTAAATCGACTTTTATTATTTTATCCGAAGCAGTGAGCAAAAACAAACATACGGGCGCTACTGCGAAGGCGGTTGAGAGAGCGTATGGCGCAACTTGAATTGATGATCTGAGCGCTTACGGTGCTATCGCAAAATATCAAACCATCGTCAAATCATAGATTCAAGCAAGGGCATTAATTTGAGTTTTGGCATCTTAATTCCAATTAGTATGTTTTATCTTAATTCTAATTAGTATTAGTTGTCAACGAATTACACAAGACATTCGAAAAAAAAATCAAATGAATACACGAATAAATCAATGAATAGATAAAAATGAAATGAAATAAAAACTGTCTAAATTCAGACCTGAATTGCAAAAACTTAAATTTTTCAGTAACAAATATGCTCTCCTTTTTAAGTAATCAACATTGCCTGGGGTAATCATATGCACTGATCATATCAGAATCACTAATTGGTCTGTAAATCGACTTTTATTATTTTATTCGAAGAAGTGAGCAAAAACAAACATACGGGCGCTACTGCGGAGGCGATTAGAGAGCGTATGGGCGCTTCTTGAATTGATGATCTGAGTGCTTACGGTCGTATCGCAAAATATCAAACTATCGTCAAATCATACACTCAAGCAAGGAAGATGCAATATTTTCAAACACACACACATACACACATATCTAGCATCCAGCCGCTGCCATTAATTTGAATTTTGCCATCTTGAATTTTAATTAGTTTGTTTTACGCAATAACGAATTACGTTAGGAGCCTACTCGAGTTTTTTGTTTCTACGAACACTTCCTATACCAATCAAAATTGCATAATTTGATATCGAGACATCAAAATTCAAATGAATATCAGGGGCTGGATGCTAGATGTTGAATGCTGGATTTTGTGTGCTGAATGTTGAGTGCTGGGTGCTAAATGTTAAGTGTTAGGTGCTGAATGTTGAGTGCTGCATGTTTTGTACTAGATGATATTTTTGTCTTAAGAGGATTGTGTGAAGTTGAGAGTTTTGGGCATAAATCAAGTCAACTCCGAGGGATACGGACGAGGAGCTGCAGTAATTCGTCCCCGCAACCTCATCTATTCTTCAACAGTTATAAAGAAAGAATTTGCTATCACTTTCAAGTTAAAAGCTAATTTCTTTTTAATATTTTATTTCCAAAGATAATTTTTCACTGTTGAAAAAGTATATTTGAAAGGGTTCTATTAATGATTTGTACGGGAAAAAAAAGCTCGATTTGCTCTGCTTGAACTTCCTGTTTCTGTTGGTAAATGAATCAATTCAGGGCCAAAAGAACGACCAATACAATAATGTTTTGAATCGGTCTTTTAAACATAATTTTTAAAAAAAATATACTTACACTAATCCAGTTCAATCCTATTTGTTTTTTGCCTTTGAATACTATCGGTGAAACTAAATGCTTTATGTATTTTTGCAACCAAGAGATCCCACGTGCCTCCATCTGGTGGTAAAATCGTGGGTCAAAATTCTTGTGATAACAACATCTGCCGATAGTGGAACCACGGATTAATGTCAGCTCCTAGGGATGCACTAGGTCTGAGAATAGCGAGAAACTAATATGCAACCCCATTTGTTTTCAAATTTATTTTTTGTCATCTGAGTTTAACTTTTTGGAATTCCCAGTTAGGGCATATCCGAGCCTGAAATTTTTGTCAGCAATAAAATCGTCTGCGAGTTTCCGCTGAACTACTTAAATTAGAATAAGAACCCAGCGCCCTTTGGTTCATTTTGCTTAGATAGATGAACTTTTTCTAGTTCTATGATATAATTTATTAGAGAAATGTAACACAAACAAAATGCAAGGTATTTGACCTTTTGTGTTTTTTTTCTCTTTCAGTGCTATATTGGGTAACATATCATCATTAATTAATTGATGTTACATAATGTATATTTTTCTAAAGCAAAATTGTATTAGTTTTATTGATTACAGTTCATTTTTGCAACTATCAAGGAAACATAAACATCCCACCTAAACGCCTGTAAACACATTTCGTTTCAGCTGTCCAAATAATCCAACAATCAACAAAACATACGAAAAAAAAAAGAAACATCTGAGAAAGTACAGTGCCATAATCCATGCTTCCTGCCCTTTTCTATTCAAATATAACCAAATATCTCAGTCTATTTAAATCCTCTACGTATCAAAGCTCTCTAAATGCTACTTGGTATAGAATTCATTTCATCCGGGTCCCTTCCAAACGCATTCAGCTGGCAGTTGTAGATGGAAATGTCTGCTTAATATTGGATTTCTACACGGACGTCCAACTTAAATAAATATATGCTGAGAACTAGATTGCTGAAAGTGGACGAATTTGTGGCTGACTAGACTGCTGAATGCAAGCGATTATTTAAATAATGTTTGCATAAGTGCTTTTCTAAGCAATATGTGTTTCGTGCTGAGCCAAATAATTTTGTGAGCTTTGTCATCTAAATCGTTAGATCAGTAATATTATAGTATTTTCAAAACATTATCATGTCTTATGGGACTGTTTACTTTTTTACTGAAAATGGAACATTTACCATTTTAAGCCATTTTCACGTGTATATTTTAAAAAAAAAGTTTTTTTTTTAATAGTTAAGCGTTTATTTCAGTTTTTGTCTGAAGGTAACAAAGAATAATTCATGATATTTATTGATGAAAAAATTTGGTTGAGGACATTTGGTGTTGATTTTAAATAAAATTGAAATTATTGATAAATTGTCATACTTTTTTTTATCACAGTTGTTTTAAGAATTGTAATATGCACCCCTGCTTTTTCGCTGGTCCACTAATTAGTCATGAACAAAATTATCCTCCTAGTGGATTAGATCCGAGAAAGCATAAAATATGAACTAAACAATGCTGCATGATTTAATTTATCAGTATGATAATCCTTAAGGAGCTCTACCTAAAGACTTTTGGTTCAAGTATTCCATTTTGTCACTTCAGAAAACGAGGGACAACGGACAGAATACTTGAAACTGAGACATATGGCCACCTTAAAAATATACGTGCTCAAAACAAGGCAACTGCATTTTCTATATTTAAATTCCATTATATTAGACCTAAACATGGGTTGATGAAAGTTAAGTACTAGTTAAAGTACTAAAAATGGATTTAACCGATTCCATTCTTATTAGATGAAACAATACAATTAACATAATAAAAACTAGCACGCTGATTCATTAGATGGTAAAAAACTCTTTACTAACGTTTTTAAGCTGATGATGTAAAAAAAAAAAAAATGCTTCAAAAACCTGTATTATTTGAAAAGTTTCTAAAACTCTAAATCCACTTATTCCTACTTCAGTTCAGCCATGAAAATAATTAGTACGTTTAAAATTACTCAATAAATTTTTGTGTTATATAATTATACTAGCATAAATACCCGGCGTTGCCAGGGTCAGTACTAATTGTGAGAAATAATCGCTACTTTCTTTTGTTTTCTGTTTTAACTGAAAGAACTCAAAACACACCGCTTTGACGTAGTTAAAAATTGAGCTTCTTCTTTACTTATAAAAGTAAAACAGGAATAAGTATAAAGAACGAATGAGTATTCATTTAGAAACGAACGCGCCAATTGAAGCATATAAAAATTTGAAGAATTTCCAAATATATCTAACAAAAATAAAGATCACTAAAAAAACTATGCGCTTTATTTAATTAAATAGTACACACACACACAAAAAAAAAAATGCTCTCTACTATGTTTCCCTAAGAGCTCAAAAAGTAGTTTCCATATGTTTAAATGACTTTAGACTCATATTTGCTCCGGAGAAGCCTTGATTAAAAATTTTCATTATGATTACTTTTAATATTGCTGTTGTAAGGCAACGAATTTTCAAAACAATGGGTTTAATCTTTAATCATTTGATGTGGAAATTACATGACATTTACTGTTTTCTATCACGACGTTTTTAAGTTTTTTAGCAATAAATTATAGCCTAAATTGTACCCTGATAATGTAGCTATCAATGATGAAAAAATGTTTAAAATCAGTCCAGTAGCTTTGAAGTTTACCCCAGACATCCGGACAGAAGTAGCCCTTTATGTATAAAGATAAGGATGCAACTCCTAAGAAAGCAATAAGTATCACGCTTGCTCAAGAGAGGCCTTGATTCAAAATTTACATTATGATTACTTTTAATATTGCTGTTGTTAGGCAACGAATTTTCGAAACAATGGGTTTAATCTTTAATCATTTGATGTGGAAATTACATCGATAAATTATAGCCTAAGTTGTTCCCCGATTATGTAGCTATCTATGGTGAAAAAATGGTTAAAATCCCTCCAGTAGTTTTGAAGTTTACCCCGGACATCCGGACTGAGATTAGCCCTTTATGTATAAAGATTACATGACATTTACTGCTTTCGATCACGACGTTCTTAAACGAAGTTTTTTAGCGATAAATTATAGCCTAAGTTGTTCCCCGATTATGTAGCTATCTATGGTGAAAAAATGGTTAAAATCCCTCCAGTAGTTTTGAAGTTTACCCCGGACATCCGGACAGAGATTAGCCCTTTATGCATAAAGATTAATAGCACATTATTTATGAATTTAATTTCTTGTTGAGTCAACAATTAAGTTGATAAATATTTTTTTGGCAACGATTGAAAAGTTTTTTCCACCCAGGAGCGTGCACAGGGGGGGGGGAGAAGGGACACCAGTTAGCCCGGGGCCGAGCCTGAAGGGGCCCCAACATTTTTAAAACTAGGCGTGAAATATAGGGGTTAACATCATGTTGGGGAGTCCGGAAAAATCATTCGTGACGGGCCGCAAAATTTTTGTACGCGCCCCTGG
The DNA here is from genome assembly GCF_026930045.1 of Uloborus diversus. Taxonomy (NCBI): domain Eukaryota; kingdom Metazoa; phylum Arthropoda; class Arachnida; order Araneae; family Uloboridae; genus Uloborus; species Uloborus diversus. The sequence goes on along the minus strand of NC_072739.1, from coordinate 45,423,312 downwards.
TTCCACCCACCAACGACAGCGCAAGCATAATAAAAGCTACAAATAGTGGGTACAGTTCAACCATATATTGTATGGAATTGACAAACATTTGATGCGCGTGCTCCGCTCATTTTAATGATACTACTTAATTTAGAGGCTAACGTGCATCTGCAAAAGCTGACATCCCTAAAAACTAATAGATACGTCCATTTCAGCGTGTAAACCGGATGTTTGCATTTCAGTACAATCCGTGGTCAGACAATAGTTGTGCTTTTCTTTTTCTTTTTTTTCTATCTGTATTTAAGATTGGGTATTTAATATTGCACATCAATTTATTTAACCTTGACTTGGTATTGACCTTTCATGCTATTATCCGTTATTGTTAAAGCTCCGCGATCTATTATTTTTTGGGGCTAGTGGATCGTAGGTCCGGCATTATGTAGCTATTAGTAGATAACGAATCACAGGATTCACATTGCTTCATTTTTTTTTCAGATGATGAACCTTTTCACCACTTTTTTTTTCTCTGTTATTGCTTTATTCCTTTATTTTTTACAGAAGAAGAGTCTAATCGCTTTTCGTTGTTTATTCTTTTTTTCTTTGCTAATGCTTTTACTGGCGTTTTATTAGAGTATACGGTTTAAGCAGTTTAAATTAAGTAATTTAAAAATATTTCATTTAAGTAAAATCTGGTATTTTTTCTGTTTTTGGAAATTTTGTTTTTTAATAACGTCTTTAAAGATTCTCGTCCTTATTCTATTGTTATGTCATTCTGTTGATTTTGAAGGCGTTACTAGTACCTTTTGGCTATATTTAAAGAAGGTTTTTATAGTTGGAGTAGATGTAAAATAGTTTGTGCTTATTTTGAAACTTCCTATCACAATCTTTATTGTGGAAAATGTGATTTGAATTTGGTAGAAACTGCTTTTAAATGCAGCATTTCAAAACTTTTCCCCTGCAAAGATTTTTTTTAATTTAAATCTTAAGACAGTAGAAAAAAAAAATCATTGGAAAATCATGCAACATATAGTAAAGCTAATATCTCACCGGAAAATTTACGACGTGAGTCATCTTACGTTTAACACATTTTTGTACTCATATATAAAAAGTTGATTTAGGAAATTGTACACATTAATTATTCAATGCTTCCGCCAAAATCGATTACAATACTATAAAGACAATGAAGAAAGCTTAAGCGAATCATGGACTTTACCACAAAAGAATACAATCGATGAATTACAATATCAAAAGAAACCGTCTCCACGAAACGATATTGATTAAAATAAGACTTGGGAATAAGAACTCGTAATAAAACAAACATGGCACATGCAGTTTTGATTGAAAAAAAAACCCTCTCTGAACTTTAAAAAGAATGTATGTTTGATTGAATATATATATTTTTTTAAAAAAAAGAACATTAAAAATACAAATATTGATAAGAAGTGCATTTAACGATGCTTTTGTATATAAATCTACCACACAAATGGGCATGTCACAATAATAATGGCCTGAGTCAGACATTTGACTGACTTAACCACTGATTTGTGTTCATCTTCAGTTCCTCTATTAAGTGTACCATTTCCGAAAATTGCAGTAAACTCTAATTAATCTAAGCCCTATTAAACCGAATTTCACTTAATCTGGACAGCTATTTAGATGCACATACTGTATAAATAAAAGGCTAGTTAGCGCAATTGTGCATTTTTGTAGGCCCGTAAAATAATGTATATACATTAGGGTGGATAGAAAAAAATGAAATTTCGAATCTTAATTTGGAATACCTGCCAAAAGCTGTGCATGTGTAAGAACAATACACATGTAAAATATTATCAGGTTTGAACAACTCCTTGAGGGTCCTACCAAGGCTTGAATTTCCCCAAAAATAGGAAAAAAGGTCAATTTTTCCAAAATTTTTATGAAAATAATAAGGCTAAAATTTTTTGTTCTAATACCATTAAAATGTTTCCTTTTAACACGCTTTTCATGTATCTTTAAAATTATTTACATTCTTTGCAGTATTAGGTTCGCACACAAATTCGTAAAATTTCGTGAAATTTCTAAAAACTGACTTTTTTCAAGCCTTTTTGCTCATAGCAATATTTTTTCTTTTAAAGTCCAATTTTTTTTTTGCAATGACTGCAGAATGCAGTTTTAAATGGAAATGAAATTATACTTTATTATATTAACAGCCCAGCATCTACGACAAGGAGCGTAATTGCTTTAAACTGAACCAGTGGTAAATTGTCGCACCTGTCTAGCAATTTACCTATTGGTCCAGCGAAAATTCACATGGACCAGCAGTTTCACTATCAAGTAATGTGAACAGGTGACGCAAAGACTGCTCGTATGCAGTTCGCAGATCAACCATTGGACAGGATGTCCAATTTTATTCTCTATGGCCGCAATTGCACCGTTCTTTTTTCTGGTATTCGTGGCCGTGCCAGCGCAGCGAAAAGCTAAAAGATCCTTAAGGCTTAAATAAAATTTCAGTTCAAAAATCACATTGCTGTCGCGACATGTTTTTCTGTTCCAGAAGTTGGCGTCACATGACCCAAATAAAGAGAATTGGATTTTTCAACCATGGATCGTTTATTTAACTTATCTTCACTTATGTTTCTTCTACGGTATATGTCTCCAACCATTTTTTTGTCATAGTTTTGTCTTTTCGGCTATCGAAAAATGTACTTTTCAAACCCTTTCATTTCTAGTTCGCAGGTTTCGAAGAGAAGCACGTACTTCGTGTGTGACACCTGTGACACTTCCGTCGCTGTCTTCAAATTTTATTCCTATCAACGACTACAGTGCGATAATTATTTGACGCAGTACCAAAATCTTGTAATGCTTCTGAAGCAATTGCTGCAGCATATCGTACATCTTTCAGAAATGCCGTACTGGTAGCACACTCTTGATAACGTTGACAGAGAAAGCTTTATTTGTTCCACTTTTGAAGTGACATCAACACCAAAAAATGTTGATGGCTCTGTTGGCGGGAGTATAGCCGTTGCAAATTTTTCTTCTTCTGGAATATTGAAACAAAACTTTCCTCATCAGTGTTACTACAGCATCTCGTTACGTAAGTGAAAATCTGAAAAAAAATATTGACCCTGTCATTCAACGAAATGCCCATTTTTGCCACCCGGAAAATATTCTCTTAACAGTGATTACTGATGAACGAGATAAATCAGAGAACTGGCTTTGCGAAGATTTTGAATGCCAGACAAGTGGCTTCTGTTCATGAAGAAATAAGAGAATTCTATAATTCATGGATTAACTTTAATGCATCAGACTACTCTGATGTTATCAACCGGCAAGAATGTGCAATAACTGCCACCACCCTTCTATTTTAGCTGGCATATCTAATGAAAGTCTTCAACAATAGATTGAAAACACCAACGCCGATTTTGCGTTCGTTTAGTTCCCCTGTCACACTCGGTGGTGGAACGCTGTGCTAAAATGGTGACAGAAGCTTCTTTGTGATTATTCAATCGGCAAGAGATGGCTTCATATGAGCAAAAATCAAATCTCGAAGTATCATGTCATCGTTTGAATCAAAAAATGATTTCAAAGAGATTTCATGAATGAATGTGATGAACTGACTATTTTCTGTGGCTTTAACTAACTGATACTTTTCAAGTCCCTCATTTTACATTCTTTGTAACCAATGCACTTCCCTATATGTTTTTTTAGTTAATACAACTAAATCATTTTGATAGTTTACTTTTAATGTAAAATGAATAATACATTTATACTTAATACACGAGGCTCGGCAGATGGAAAAGGTAGAATGGAACTCGAAATGCAGCCACCTCTTTTTAGTGGATGCTGGGCTGTTAATGTAATATAGTTTAACTTCACTTCCGTTTAAAACTACATTCTGTACAGGTGTTGTAAAAAAGAAAACTGTTCTTTAAAAGAATATATATTGCAATGTGCAAAAAAACTTTAAAAAAAGTCAGTTTTTGGTTAATTTTGCGAACCTTAACGGCTTATGTGCGAACTTAATGGTGCAAAGACTGTAAATAATTGTGAAGATACATGAAAAGAGTGTTCAAAGGAAGCATTTTAACCGTATTATAACAAAAATTTTAAACACTAGTATTTTCATAAAAATTTTGGAAAATTGACCTTTTTTTCTATTTTTGGAGAAATTCAAACCGTGGTAGGACCCTCAAAGAGTTGTTTAAACTTGATAATATTTTACATGTGTGTTGTACTTACGCATGCACAACTTTTGGCAGGTATTCCAAATTAAGATTCAAAATTTCGGTTTTTTCGATCCACACTAATATACATTAGGGTGGAACGAAAAAAGCAAAGTTTTTATTTTCGAATTGTAATAGTGCAGAAAAGTTGCGATTGGTGAAGACTTTCAAAACAAAACAAAAATTTTTAAAATCGGATAATATCTTCCGATCCCGCAACGAGCCTAAAAATTTGAAAAAAAATGGAAAATTTCATGTGTTCTTAGAGATTTTTTAAAAATTTTGCTCCAACGTTTCTTTTTAATACTCTAAGACGAAAAAGTTACGATGGTGAAGCCTTCAGAAATTTTAAAAAACATATTGAAATCAAATAATACCTTCTGATCCAGGAACAAGCATGAAAAGTAAAAAAATTGAGAATTTCATCTTTTCTTAGTGATTAAAAATAAAATTGTTCTTGCTGTTTTTTTCCCCGGTGTTACAGGGAAAAGCCTTTAAAAAAACCCCTATATTACACATAAACATTAATTTATTTCTTGACTTTTAAGGTATCTTCGAAACATGGAAAACTACCATTCTTTACAACAATGAAACATTTTCAAATAATAGAAAGTTATAAAATATTTACCAAATTTACAATCCAGTATACAAGTCCTATTGTTTTAAGTGTTAGTTGTTGAAGCTAATTTATAATCAGATTTTTTGGAAAATTCGGGCATAATTGATCTGGATTTCAATGTTGCTCTTATGTAGCCATCTTTTGATTTAAATCCACACACTTTGAGTGAAGCCTCCGTCATTAGCTTCACACATCTTTCGACAGCTTGCGTATGGCAGAGGAATAGTTTTATATCCCAGTCGGGTATAGTGCCTGTTGCAATAAGATTTTCAATGTCTTTGTTAGGAACTTTTCGAAGAAAAGGTGTAGAAGATAGCTTTGTCGTGTTTCAATTAATAATCTCTGTGTAACCTTCTGCTTCGAAATTTAGAGATAGAATGACAAAGTTTCTAACGCTTTTGCCCTTAGAAACAGATTCTCTGGCTTTTAAGACGTTTTTAAATGCTAGTTCTCTTATGTGCCCCCTTTCATTAAACACCATTGCCATTAATAAGTTTTCGGGATGCGCAAAGAAAGAGTTTCTTTCAACGACAGGGTAAACAACTTGTTTTAGATTGTCAGGTAAGTATCGACAGATTTGAATTGTTCAGTAACCATGAATGGCATCGTCTGTGAAATTTTTGCAGTTCTTTATTTCGCTAATGGGGCGTATTAGATGCATACACTGTACTAAGCGGCATAAACAAATATGAGTATGGCGGGATTAAAGGGCCATGTGGACAATTTACAGGCAGGCTCTAGTACTAAAATATCACATTTGTTTTATAAACGAACGTTCTTCTATTAGTATTTTATACCAAACTTATGAGGATAGTTAAACTAAAAGAAAGAAAAAGCTGAAAAAAGGGCTTAAAGTTTACATTTTTTCAAACGTGTAGGTTCGTTGCGCGATCGGAAGATATTGTTTTATTTCAAAAAGATTTTTTTTTCCACTTTGAAGTCTTCACTAAACGTAACTTCTCCGTTCTGTAGCCTGAAAAAGTACATTGATCCAAAAATGTTAAAAATTCGGAAAAATCCTGAAATTCTCAACTTTTTCGATTTTTTAGGCTTGGTTCTGGATCAGAAGGTATCATTCGATTTCAATTTTTTTTTTAATTTCTGAAGGTTTCACCAATCGTAACTTTTCGATCTTAGAGCTTTATAAAGAAACATAAAACAAAATTTTTGAAAAATCACTAAAAAAACACGAAATTTTCCATTTTTTCAAATATTCAGGCTCGTTGCGGGATCGGAAGATATTATCCGATTTTAAAAATCTTTGTTTTGTTTTGTAAGTCTTCACCAATTGCATCTTTTCCGCACTATTACGATTCGAAAATAAAAACTTTGTTTTTTTCGTTCCACCCTAATATACATACGACACTAAAATTACTCTTATATGGTTTTATAATTTATTCTCTTAAGCTCAAGATACAATTTTTACTGTGTTAAATAGTTTGTTTATGTACCCTGGCTCAACACTTACAGGTTATATCGTTTAATTCGATCTTTTATTAATTCGAATGACTTGGATCCTCTATTAGTCTGGATTAACGAGATTTCACCGCGATGCTAAAAGATATTTTCCACTTGGAGGGCACGAAACATGTCAGATACCAAAACTGCTAATCAGTTGAGAATAACAGTAGTGTAAATCCCTTTTCATGCCGCTGATTGGTCCAGCAGCTTTCTGCTAAGGGGTGCCTACTGCCTCACGACAATCCTTGCATGTACATATTTGCCTTTCTTTTAGTAAACGCATCGTAAATTTTGGAATGACAAGGGTGTGAATCATTTAAAGTTACTTTAAAACAATTTACAAAACATACAAAACAAACATATGTATTTTTTCCTAAAAATGGTACATAATAAAGTAAAAATTATTTTAAATGCAAAGCATTCTCTTCAAATGAAAACCTACGCAGTTCTGATATTCTTTGCAGGTATTTTATACAAAACTTCAAATTGCTCGAAACTAGGTTAGAATGACTTAGGGGCCGTCGACAAATGACGTCACGTATTAAGGGGGTAGAGGGTTCGTGAAATTGTGAGTTCGTGACAAGGGGAGGGAGGGTAACAAGAGATGTGGCATCACATATTTTTTATAAGAATATATTCATAATGCAGCTGATATGTGAATCACATGGCCCCTTTCTTTTACACCCTTTTAATACTAATAGTGCCTAGTAATAAGCAAGGAAATACTTTAAATATTTTCACCTATAGTAAATAAAAAATATATATGATGATTAAAAGAAATATGATGAATTATTAAGGAAGTTACAAAGCAATGCGTGGCAAATCAAATAATAAAAATCATGATTTAAAATTTAAGCTTCTACTGTGTAAGTTATTTTTGAAAGTTTGATTGGGATTTCAATTAATTTTTTTTTTTAGTTCTGCCTTGATTTGAATTTGCCCCCACTTATTATCAGAATAACGCACTAATAATATTCCGTGCCACTGTGTCTTCATTTCCGGATGATGTTTGATAAAGTCAAGTATGGCATTCAACTAACTAATTTAATGAAAAAACAGAAAATAAACGGTTAACATGAATATTAATTTCTTTTTCATGTAAGTTTGACATGCACTTCACCAATTTAATGAAAAAACATAAAAACACTTGGCGATGTAGTGCCAAGTTGGCGACAAAACTTGCGGACCAAAATCTTGGCGATATATCGCCAAATGTACGCCGAATTATGATATCACTCGAGTTTGCATTGATTAACATTGCTTTTCCTCCCAAAAGGTGTAAAAGACCCCTTTTAGAACATCCGAATGCAACCAAAAGGAGAGGTGCACAACTAGTTCCCACTAGGAGTCTACGTACCAAATTTCAACTTTCTAGGACATACCGTTTTTGAGTTATGCGAGATACATACGCACATACATACGCACGTCACGAGAAAATTCATAGTAATTAAAAACCTCAACATTCATTTTGGGGTGAGCAAAATCGAAATTAAAGCCGATTTTCGAGTGAAAATTTTTTCGCGAATACAATACTTCCTTTTTTGTAAAATGAAGTAAAAACAGCGTGACAGGGGGCAAAGGAGGAAGGGGTGGGTTTCAAAAAGTTACACCACTTTCATTTGAAACTTGACGAATGTATTTTTTTTTATCAGTTGAATTATTCAAACAGAAATAATTTGCTAAATAAACGTATTGTCACAAAAATTGCTTTATTTGCATTAGTCAGAAAACTCCTTAAGGAATTAAAATTTAGGAACATAACGAAGGAAAGAGCATATGACTTGAAAACAAAATTATCAAATTAAAATAAACGGTGGTAACCTGAGAACTACGAGCAAACCACGTACTGATATGTTCTGAAAACTGAAAAGGAAAACAAAAATCCCCTGGAGGCAAAATATCTTCCCAATATAAAGTTTTTCGTTTCATGTTTCATAATACTCACGTTTTCGGTATTAAGAGGATTAAATTCTGCCGACACTTAAGTTAATGCAATTTCAAGTTTTCACCGTTATATTTATTGTTACTGAGTGTAAGATATGAATTTGTGTTTTTTTATTTAACTTTATTATATTTATTTTGGCATTGTTTAAACACACATTTCTCCTTTTTTCCCTTAAGATTTTTTCCCACTTTAATTGAATAATTTCGGTTTTTTAATTTTTATCCATGTTTTCCGAGGATTTTAAATCTCAAAATTAAATTTGACATGTGAAAGAACTTCTGAAAACGTACCTTGATGGTTTTCATCACGAAACAACCTTTTGCAAGTCATAGTCATTAAAGAATTGTTTTGCATGGGAGCTCCTGTATTTTGCTTAGTTCCTGTATTTTGTGTTTTTTACTTTATTATATTTATTTTGGCATTGTTAAAATACGTATTTTCCCGTTATTTCCTTTTTCCTATTTTAATTGAATCAGTTTCGGCTTGAAGCTTTTGTTCGGATTTTTCCAAGGATTTTAAATCTCACAATGAAATTTTACTAGTAAAACAACTTTTGAAAACGTACCTTAATGGTTTTGAAGGTGAAACAAACCTCTGCACGTCATAACCCTTCAAGGATTTCTTTGCATGGAAACTACCGGAAGCTCAGTTCCTGTATTTTGTTTTTTTTTTACTTAACTTTATTGTATTTATTTTGACTTTGTTAAAATACATATTTCCCCTTTCGTTCCTTAAGATTATTCTCGCTTTAATTGAAACAGTTTGGTTTTAAATTTTTATTTATATTTTTCCAAGGTTTTTAAATCTCAAAAAAAAAATTTGTCAATTGAAAGGAAACCACGTAATAATCATTCAAGAATTGCTTTGCATGGGAGCTCTGTTCCTGTATTTACTTTTCGCTAGATTTTAACACATTAGAAGGAATTTTGTGTTATTTATACCCAAAAATCCACTGTTATATGCCAGTGGCGCACACAAGGAGGGGGGGGGGGTTCCCAGGGGTTCAGAACCCTCCCATCAATTTTGAGTTTTATTAATTTAATTTATTTTATTTTTCGATTCTTTCTACTACTCTTTATGTAGTACGTAAAATAATTCCAAGCAAAAGCACCCATAATTTCAGATTTAAGAAAGGAAAAAATAAATTTTGTTTTTTTCCTTTTTCTCCCCTGCAAAACCAAACTGTATGTAAACATAAATTGTTCTATAACAATTCGATTTTTCTTCGCTGTTTTTATTTTTAATCATGAGAAAAGTAAATTCAATAATTATTTGCTTTCTGGTTCTTTAATGAAGTATTTGTTAAATGCTAAGTAATTATTCAATATTTATTTTAATGTTTTTCTTTTCTGACAATCGATAAGATCAAAAGAAAATGTTTGGATGCATGTTGGAGCATGATATGAGAATGGTGGACCTTCGATCGTGGACCCCCCCTCCCACCTTCTTAATCCCATTTGAGAAATTCCTGTGTGCACCACTTATATGCGACATTTATACATTAAAATATATATATATATATAAAACAATTTCACGAATGTGTTTTAATTCAACTTAGCTAAGCTATAGATATTAGGCACTTAAAAACTCATATCACGTACTAACATTGAACCCGTTTTATAAGCTTTACGCTGTATAACTGATAATCTCCATTCAGTTGATCGTATAGATTTTATGCTGACGAATAAAGGCTTTGAGTGAAATAATTTTCGGTAATTGAGTATAAAACTTAGTGTAATTGTGTGTAAAGTGCTTCAATGTACTGTTAATTTACCGCAATGCAGCTTTAATTACAAGCGGCCGCTAAAATTTATGTCACGGATAGTAAATCTTGCTCGCGCTTGGATCACTCCGTTGGAGGAGATAGTTACAAAATAATTCTGAAGCAACGTATTTTCAGGTAGAGTAAATGCGGGTGAGATGACGAATTTGGTATTTCCACAATTATTTTAAAGTCAAAATTATAAGACATTGCTTATAGTCAAAGAGCCCATGAGTGCCAGATTTACGTCATAGAATAAAGGCCCAAAATTTTTCTGCGTAAGGACATCGCAGCAGATGAGAAAACTTCGGTATTATTTAAGCTGAGTCACGCTGGGTTTGGAAGGAAACGGGTAGTAAATGTGCGTAAAATTGCTGCAAAAGCTAAACAGAATAGATTCATTCCATGTCACGTGACTTGGTGGTCTCCATCCAGCCATCTTCGATTTGGAGGACGCTCTATTGAGGTGAAGACATGCCTTTGAAACTAACCTGTGGAAATTTTCAGCTTCCAAGACACAAATCATGAAGTTCTAGGATAACAGAGCTCCAGCACATATTTTGGTAGAAATGAAGTCGTGATCTTAACATCTTTTGAGGCTCAGGCGATAAGAAACTAAGTTCACCCAAGCTGTTGTTGCTTTTTTTTTTTTTTTGATATGTTTACTGGGTAGTAAATAACACTGCCTGTATGCATTTTTAAAATAATTTATTTTTCTCCATTAAAGTTGATTTTACCCATCTTACCCATCCCTTTAAGTTATTTTATCCCTTAAATGAAATAAGATAGCGAAAACGATTGTTCAGTTTCAGTGACATATTTTTCAAAATTTAAAAAAGAAAAAGCAAAATTTCAAGACATTTTCAGTAAGTGTAATGGTTTTAATAAGTCGTGGATGAAGGTTTCAGATTTTTAACTTACATCCTGAACCGACGGAAAAATTTGAAACCATTAAAATTTGAAATTTATCTTCTCCCACCTTTCCTGAAATATATTTCAACCATTTGCTTCAGGTGGAATTCGTATATGTTCAGTAAAGGCATTATGTAGTGTCTAATACGGTCTTTTTATCCATAGGTTTACTAAAAATATTTAGCTGTTCAATATTTGCGTGTGTAGCATAAGATCACCATTGGGTAGCCCATAAGTGATGTGACAATTTTCTCAACAAATTTGACCCCTTCTTCTTTTACAAAGTGTCATACTTCACATAGCTTTCCCTCTCCTTGTCCCATGCCACACTACTTTTCATAAACATAGTGCAATTAAAAAATGTGTGATGTTACATTTCTTGTTACCCTTTCTCCTTTGTCAGAATTTTAGGAACTCCCTAAGGGCCGCCGAGAGCTAAGCCGGATTTCTTGTCAGTTTGATCGCTGGCCCTCTTTCACGCCTAAAAGTTGCCAAATTTCTACTATGATTACAAGCTGGGCCTTCTCAAGTAACGGGCCCTTAATTTCCGACTAGGCTGACATGGCCTCTCGTCGGCCCTGAATTTCCATCCTCCTCAAAACCTGACATCATATGCCGACTACCTCCGTTATCATCATCCCTAACTAGATCAACTAATACCATCCTTTCTCAAAGCTTCAAAAATTACATTTAATTACTATATACTTCAGATTGGTAAATATAATACAGCAGTTTTTGTTTGCTTATATTCACTATATAGGGCAGAGTCGGGTAGAATGAGGCAGTTCTGCGTTCATGCCGAAATAGAATGTGAAAGTCTATTTTAATCCCGTAGATATAGCAGCTGTAGATATTTGCTGCTAAACTGTTTTAAAAAATCCTGAAATCTTACGGTAAAAGTTACTGGCATCAATGTTGCCAGAAACTTTTACCGTAAAATCCTCTTTTACTATAAAATTTTGCTGTAGAATAAACGAGAGTTGAAAACGCAAAATGCGCGTAGCAGGATCGAACTCGGGACCATCATATTGGCAGGCAGCTGTGCTGACAGGTACATGTTGGGACACACCGAGGGAGGCGAAATATGCTGATATGCTTCGCACTGTAAGTCATGTGATCTATCAATTGGCGCTACAATCGTTTTTTTCCTGCACTGTAAACTCTTCATTTTACAATAATATTTATCATAAGAAGTTTCCTGAATTTTCAACGGTGTACCTTTCCCTGACAAGCTAGAAATGATTTTTCACATTGTTTTTGGAAGAAATGCAGCACTGTCACATTCTTTCCAACTCAAACCTATGAATGTTACCACTAAATTATAACTTTGCCGTCGAATTTTTAAAAAAAAATTAACAAAAATTTCTTATCTTAAAAGATAAGAAATATTTTGTTAATTTTTTTAAATTTTATTAATTAAACTACTCAGTGTTACAAAATGTTTGAAATAGTAAAAATAGTTATTAGCAAAAAACAACTGTTTGAGTAACGGAACCACATTGAATTCGCACAGACAAAAATATGCAAAATAAACTAAATAAAAAAATGTTTTACAAAATTGAAAACGAAAACGCATACGTCTTTAGTAAATTAGTATTTTGGGTTTTGTGACAAAAATGTATGAAGCAATCTAGTTGAAATAAAAGTACAACCACCGGAAAGGAAAGAACTATCTTCCAGCCCAAAAACATTTCTGTTTGTATACTCGGGTTTCTGACAATAAATCATCATTGTGCATTAAGACATTTGAGAAATTAATGGGATTGAAATAGGCTTAAATTCTAAAATAAATAAAAGTAGGAACGGCAGAAATATATAAGGTAACGTCACCCATTAGACATTTAAGAAATTAATTGGACTGAAGTTGTATTAAATACTTAAACCTATGCGTTCCAGTACTGTACAATTTATGAATTCACACCTAATTGATGTACATATGTATTATTAAGAAAAAAGGAAAGGATAAACACGATATGGAGATCTTTTCGCCTGCAAAAATAAATAAATTATTTAAACAATTCAAAAACATGTGAAGCGATGAATCTCGTGACTCGCTATCAGTGGCGCAGTGAAGGGGGAGGGGGGTTGGGGGTGAACCCCCCCCCCCCCCAGAGGCATTGATTTTAACATAAATGCAAATTCTAATACAGTAGTTTATGCATATGAAAGGGCAGTTTAGATTTTAAAAACTCTTCAGAAGTTATTTTTGATCAAAAATCCCCTTCACAAGGTATTTTTGAACAATCCCCCCCCCCCCCGAAGGTATTTTTGATTTTAAAAACCCTTCAAAAGGTATTTTTAATCATAAAACCCCCTCCAGAAGGTATTTTTGATCAACAAACCCCATTTCAGAAGGTATTTCTGACTGCGCTAGTGCTCACTATCAATCAAGCACAAAGACAGACGAATGGGAAACGACAAGCCAGGGTGGAGCAAAATTAAAAAGCACGCAAAATAGCTCGGAAATTGCAGTTATGCATATAAATATTGTTTCAAAAATTCAAGAGAAAAAATATAGGGCATAATGTACAAAAACTGGATTGAACGTTTTCCATTTGTTATTCCAATACACATATTTTAAATCAGTTCTGAAACCAACAAAGGCAACACAAAATGATTGAGAAACCCCTCAACTGCTTGAGGACGAAAAGTTAATTAGACGGACATCAAAATAATGCCCAAATGAACAATTACCTCGGTATGAAATTGCGAAACTTATTCAAAGCATTAAGCCAATGAGAAATTCAATTATCGTCAAGAATTGTTTCTCATATTTACTTTACAAATTGGATCCCAGTTAATCTTGACATACATTTGGGAAATGATTGCCAGTGTCCTGGCTGCAGGATGAGTAAAGCAAAACAATACAGCGCTAATTACAATGTTGCAATTGTAAATAAATGTGTTTCGAAGGATAAGGAACTGAATAAAAATTGCCAAAGATCGAGGTTTCCCCCAAGGACTGGGGTTTCCACTAAGACATCTGGGGTTTTCGGAATTCTGTTTGAAAATTTTGGGTTTGCGGCTTTATTGATGAAAATGGTGCATTTGTTAAACACTTCAGTAAAAAATTTATTTATTTTTACTGAAGTACAAGGTACTAAGGAATGTAGAATCATATGAAACCTAAATTAATAGAACAAAAATAGTAAAATATACTATACCATTTTTATAAATTTTACGTATAAAATATTTCTAGCTCTAGTCCTTGATATACAGGGTCCATTATGAAAGTAATGAGCATAATGTTATTGTGACGCGACGATAGATGGCAGCACGGTAAAACCGGCTATGAAATGTGGTGCGGGATATGCCCATTCAATGCATCCAGTCGTCAGTTGCTTTCGAGCAGTGTGAGCGGAGATAAGTGCCTCCGCTTGAAGTATGTTTTCAACTTTTGTAACATAACGCAATGGAGCGTTCGATTGAACAATGATACGCCATAAAGTTTTGCGTGAGGTTTGGAAAAAATGCAGCCGAAACATTCCAGATGCTGCAAGAACCCTTCAAGGACGATTGCATTTTAGGATCACAGTCTGGGAAGTGGCACAAGGCATTCAAAGAGAGCCAGGGGGAGGTCGCCAACGAACCCCGTTATGGATGTCCCCCCCCCCCCGGTGATCCTTTACCACCTTACAGTCCCTAATTAGCTTCATGTGACTTCTTTTTGTTTCCGCGACTCGAGAGAGAGAGAAGAAAGGAAAACATTGGGGAACCTTGGGAAACATCCAACACCATGTTACAACGTTCCTGAGAGGCATTCCCTTGGAAGAGTTTCAGGGTGCCTTTCAGGCGTAGCAAACACGTCTCCGCAAGTGTATTGATGCAGGAGGAATGTATTTTGAATAATATTGAACATTTGTACAAATTACGATCAATAAATATATTTTGCCAGTAAATGCTCATCACTTTCATAATGGACCCTGTACTTTATTTTTAATAACCTAAATAATATATCCTGGATATGTGTCTTATACTATCTATAGCTGTATGAAAACTTTTTTTTTCTTTTCAGCAAACTATTTTTACACATTTTGTAAAGAAATTGTTCAAAATAAAAATAAAAAATTAAGAGATCAAATTCAGCATTATCATATTTTTTTACTTCATTTTTAAATCTAATAATTATCAAATTACAATAGTAATAACTACGAAAAAGTAAATAAATTCAAATAATTGTTATTTACATGATAGTGAGTTTTTTTTTTGGGGGGGGGGGCTGATCTTGAGAGTTTTATGAGAGGGATCTTGGGTTTTGAAAAAAATTTCATTCGCAATTGAACTCTACGCTTAGAAATGAAGTTTACGGCACAAAATGACGAGAAATGGTGGCAAGCTACAATCATAACCGCGGGCAGAAATGTATTCCGCGAAAAAATAGTAATTTTTGAAAACAGTAAAGAAAAGAAAAGAAAATAATATGCGAAAGTAATTTTCGTCTGTAAAATTAAGAAAAAATTAAAAACGAAGGAATCAATCACAGTCATCACCTATCATTTCCTGACGATAAAGTAACAATATTCATTGATGTAATAACGTATGGTCGGGTGAAACGGGGCAAACACCGTAGAAAAACTAAGCTCTTTCCTTTGAAAGTTTGAAGAAACAGATGATAAATATATTTTTTTTCCGATTTTTAAGAATTAATAACTGAATTCCCTGCTTTAAAATTTAATTGCAAATTGAGTTTTAATTCTCTGACAGACTGGATAAATTTAAAAACAAAACAGCTGAAAGACTGTACGAATTATAAATCATAAGCATTTTCAGATTAAAATTAAGTATTTATTATTGATTAAAAATTCATAAAAATATCTAGCACCAGTATCGTATGTATGATATGAGTAATATTGTGCGGATTATACTTGAATTTTATTAGTAAAGTAATTCGATTAAGATACCTTAAGTAGTGATACTAAAAAAATATGCCGTAATTTCCAAAGATGGTCGCAACAGCAATGGGCAAAGATGTAAAACGGAAAAAAAGACAAAGAAATAACTATCCATGTACATTTCAAAAAGCTTAAAAAGGAAAACCTAAGAGAAACAAGCACAGGGTAAAAATTGTCGCATCTAAGAAAAAATTGCACACAGCAAAAAAAAAAAAAAAGAAAGCTTCTACAAGTTGAAAAAGGTTCCAGCTCATTGGATGAAGGCTAGTGCATTTATGTTGTATGAATTAGTTACTGGTTTATCATACTCAATGGGAAAATGGCTGCCTCCCCCCTCGATGACGCGTCCCCCTGAAAAGGTATGCAGCCTGAAAAGGTATACCCGCTTTGTCCAAATGCACGTTTCTTATTTCAATAATTATAAGTTTAAATTTAAAAAAGAAACAAACGAAATGACTGTCGTAGTTTGTACGTGGATGGTGTCAGAATAACGTAATATTATTGACAAAAAAAAAAAAGCTGGTCTTCGACTAATCACAAGTTATAAAACTTCATTTTTTTAAAAAGAAATGTATCATTTTTTTATTTTAAGCCTGGTTGCGCCATAACGCTTCTTTGCTGTTTCGCTCGAACTGATAAAAACTCGGGGGTGTTCATGTAAACACGACATATGGTATTCATCGCCGCTTACACACCAGGGGGGGGGGGGGGTTGCGGAATACGAAGGCCTCCCCGCTTTGGGCCACCCTCCTCCCTATACAGATGATGTTAGAGGGCTAATTTATTTAAAGATGGTTTTGTGAATAAATAAACTTTCTTTAGTAATGTGGATACTCGTCTCATTTTTCCTACTTCTTTGGACTGAGGGCCAACAATCGAATACTACGTCCAGATTTCTCAGAACAAAAATGCTTTTTGTAAAATACAGACGCGATGCTGTACCAATCACACCTTCAAAGGCTATTAATTGTAAGGATATTGTTGCAAGTGAAGAACCTATGTTGAAAAAGTTGTAGATGCAAGCTCTCGTTCAGTAATAGGGTGATACAATTCTATCGACCTCAAAGAAAAAAATCAACTTTCTAAAAATTACGGAGAGGATTAGAAAGCACGAAAACTAATGAATCGAGTTGCAACTACAAAGGAACAATGGCTCTCTAATACAAAGTTATCTACTTCTATTATGGTGAATTGAGATCATCAAGACTCCCCAAGAAGTAGTATTTAAAGAATAGTATTTCAAATTTATTAAAGAATAGTCCACCCTACTAAGAGTGAAACACCTCCAAAAAGAAAAGACCCTCCCAAACACCTATTCTAAAAATTTAGAGGCACCCTGGCGGGCAACCCCGACATTAAAAGAACTTTCCCACTCGCATTTTAAATAAAAAAAATTCATTAATCACATGTTAAGCTTTCCTTTTTTTCCCTCCAGTTTGCTTTATTTTATCCCGCTTCACGTTACGATCATATCCCATGCATGGGGTTAATTTATAGCACTCCAAAAAAATATCGCCCGGAAAAATAGCGATATTTAACCTACTAAAGAAACCTTTAGAAAAAGTAAAAACATTCAAAAATATTTCTGCAAAAACTTTACTAATAATGAAGCTGAAAGTCTGAATCTCTGGATGTCTGTAACGCGCATAGCGCCTAGACCGTTCGGCCGATTTGAATGAAATTTGGCACAAAATTAGTTTGTATAATAGAGGGTGAGCACCTAGAAGCGATTTTTGCGAAAATTCGATTTTGTTCTTTTTCTGTTCCAATTTTAAGAAATTTTATCGAGAAAATTATCATAAGGTGGTCGAGTAAGTTATCATAACGTGTGCGAGCAAATTACTATAACATGGGCGATGAACATACCAAATTGGCGAGAAATTCATCATCCATTATCTGTAAATATACAGGCGAACCAATTGATCTTTTAGTTTTATACTCCGGGAAAAACCGTGCCGTCACCGCTAGTAAATAAATAAAACAAAGAAAAGGTTTGTTACATTTCATCCCGCTTCAAGCAACAATGGAGTTGTTTCTTTCAGTCAAAAGTAGTACTTATAGTCACTGAAATTGATAGAATCAGCAAAAAATAATAATAATAATAACTTGGACCCAGAAAATTCTTTCATTTTTCTCAACAGTTACTTTTTAAATTAATTTTGTAAAATGTTCGTTTTTTCAAACAAGGCGTGGTCTTGATGACGTCAAAAATGATGCTCTTTGGCGCATCTTTGCACCGCGTTTCCACGTTATGATAATCAAGAAGCGAATTAAAATTGCGCTCTACGCTCGCTATCAACCATATCGTTGCCAATACACGTGAGTAAAGATATGAATTAAATATTTTGCTCTGTGAATGGCAACACGGAATGGCCCTTCATCATTTGTGTGGTCATCGGCAAGAAATGTAAACAATGAAAGCGCACCGAAAGTAATTTTTTTAAAATATTAAACATAAACAAATTATTCAAAAAATGGTTGGATACTATGTTTTTAAGCATATTCTTTCAGAAAAAAAATACTTTTAAGATTTTGGAAACGACCCCTTTATAAAGAGCGGGAGAAGGTAAGTTGCTGCACAAGAGCCCCCTTTCTTTGTTTATTATTTTACTTTTAAACGACGAATTAGTAATATTAATTTTGTCTCATAAAATTTAAAGGATTATCCTATGAAAAAAAGAATCGCATACAAAGAGTTATGATTTCTACAGAGTACAAAATGTTTAAAATTCTACAAAAATAACCACTATTTATTAGCTTTGAGACGAAGTTTGAGAAATTACATTCCTCGTCAAAAAATAAATTCATATATTAGGTTTTTGACTACGATTAATAAAATTTTATTTTATGGGCAATTGCCCATTAAATAAGAAATTATTAGGCTACTTTGCATCTGATGTTATTGCTTAAAATATTTTCACGGAACTCGGAGATAAAGGCTTAATTACTACCTGCAAAAAGTCCTGAAATCTAGTTTAAACGATGTTGGCTTGATTTGTAAATTAAAATGTAATGGCAAACTAATGAAGATTAATGGAAAATATCTTTTAAAAATTTTATGCATGTTACTTTTTAAAATATTTCTTATAATCTCTGAGACGAAGGTTGATACATTAATCATGTAAATAAATTCAGTAGATAAGATTTAACTAAATTTTCTTCTTTTAAATTTTAACGACAACATTCATGAACTAGGTGGGGATTTGAGGTAGTTTCGAAGTGAATATTCTTTGAAGGGGCTGAGAGGTGATGGCCTAATTAATTTAATGCTTGGGAAAAGTTTGGTAATTTAGATTAACTTATAATTCGAAACGATACAAATAATGGAATACTTAACCTACAAGCCCATATTATGTATTACGTGTCGTCTAAATACTTGCCAGGTCTTAGTAGTTTTACATTTGTAACGTTAAACACGTATTGAAAACGCTGCTGGGAAAGCCTATTATGGTTAAAATAAATTTAATTTAATAAACCATTGAAACAGGCCCGCTTGTTGGATGGGTCAGGAGAAGGCAATCCCCCTCCCCCTGGCTTTCGGAAATGAAAGTATTTTTATAAATGTGGGCGTGGTTTTTGTTGTTTTCCGATATAATATTCATTGAACATACACGCTTTGTCCCACGCACCCCCCCCCCCCACCTTGGAAAATGTGAAATGACTGGCCTGCAATGAAACGTGCTTAAAGTCAAGTACAAAAGTAAAGTTTTTTAATGAAAAACATAGCTTGAACTATAGAGATCCTGTATTAAATTAATATATTTTCATTTTTCCTGCTCTAAAAACATATTATAATTTTTTAAAATGTGGCAAAACTCAAACGATAAATTGTTTGAAATTTAGTAGCTTAATTCAATAATATGGTTTTAAATACTTGGAGTACGAGTTTTCTTTTCCTTCAGTTTGTTTTTGTCTTGTGTTTTCTATTGCGTATTCCCTGTTTGTATTTTGTTTTTCCCCGATTTTATGATTTTCCCACCTGTTTGAATTGCGTTTACCTCTTTGTTTTAAAATTTTCAATTTGTTTGAATTTTGTTTTACCCTTTGTTTTGCGATTTTCTTTTCTGGTTGTATTTTGTTTTCTCCTTTCCTTCCTCTTTGTTTTCTTTTCCTGTTTTTTCCTGTATATATTTGCTAAGTATCCTTCTGCTTCCTCGTACTTAGAAAATTCTGGCTTTATTGTCCCCCTTCCTTGTGAAGTGTTCGGAGTTCAATACATAAGAACAACTCTGGAGAAAACTACATTTTGAGAAGTTATTTTTTTTTCTTTTTCGGAGGCTCTCTTCGGAGAGGCAGGTACATGTAGGGTGCGAAGAGCCTGTGTCTCTAGGATAGAGAATATATTGTTTGTTTTAAAGCATCTTTTTGGGTAAAAACGTTAAAAACAAACTTTAAAAAAGAGTTTATTGGAGAACTTGGTTTGCGTAACCCTTAAAAACATTTTAGCAGGAAGTTAACTCTATTTGCCAATGCATTTGAGATGCATCTTTTATGAATAATCATAGTAATATCATTACAGCTAGCAATTGAATATCTGGCATAGGCTATTAGCACGCAGTTGACTTTCTCTCTCGCGTAAAAACTTACAGAAACATTAGTTTTTCTCAAGATACTTATTTATTACACAAAATTTTTGCATAAGTACCCTTATTTTAAACGGAATGAAAACCATCCCTTTCATTTTAGTAGCATAATAAAAGCAATTTTGTGCTAAAATACATTTGGTCTACTTGGGTGCGTGGAGCTTATTTAACTCTTCAAAAATCGCGGAAAGTAATCAGTTAAAAACATTATTGAAATAAAGAGGCTAAATCCTTGAAGTTCATATTGACCAAAGTACAAACGTCTTTTGTTATAAGTACAATTTGAATATTTGACAAAATTTTCAAAATTTTTTGTATTAAGTACATGAAATATTTTTCTATTGGTGAGCTGTTTTTTAAAAAATATTTTCCTTACATATTTATTCTTCATTTTTATGAAAGGGAAACAACTAGATTCTTCGAAACACTGAAATATTAAAACCTTATTAGTTACGCTGCTTTGGCACTAAACACCTCATATTTCCTTAATATCCCTTTTAGTTTTAACTGTCGGAGTTTCTACGTTAATCTTCTGGTAACTAATGACAAGTGAGTCATTACCTAGCTATTTTCAACTTTCAGTAAAAGCCGATGTACCTTGTTTAATGTCTAATGTCGTGCGAGGTTTAAAAAGAAATTGGTTTCTTTCTTGCTAGTTTTGAAACATTACCCGTTAAAACTAGCTGCCAGGTGTGTCACTACATAAGTGGCAACAGTTAATGAGATATCTTGTCATGAAATGAGGTTTAATGAATTATTTATAACTTTACTTTAGAGATGCAACAATAATTTATCATTATGAACGAAGTTTCTCGCAAATTAAATCAATGCAGGGCTATTAAGTTATCACATTGATCTACATAGGTTGTATTTTAAACTACTGTTTACTAAATATTGTTTACTGTTAGTACTAAGTTTTAAACATTTTTCCTCAAAACAAGTTTACTTTTACAATATCTTGACTTTATATTTATGTAATTAAAAAATGATGAAGATTAAAAAAACGTTTGGCGCAGTATAACCCTCAAGGTCTCTTGCGCCACTAAAACTAAATAAACCAACCAACATAGGTTATAGTGTAAAAATAACGTTTCCTCAAAGTAACGGTAGGATATCTTGCTGTTATTCTTCGGCTTAGATGTCTTACTGTTTCTCTGAGACGACGATATGATTGAAATGGTTTTGTTTTCTCCCCTTTTGTGGTATGCATTTTATGCTGTAAGCAATAGGAATAATTAAATGTTTCTAAATTAGTAATTTACGAATGCGCTGTAAAGAAATGTGAAAAAGTGAATATGAATCGAGGCACTTACCCAATGATCCATCATAGGCATTCATGTACTCTGATGACATAAACTGTGTGACTAAAGATGTTTTCCCTACTCCAACAGTTCCAAGCATGAGGACCTTTTTTGGTGGGGTCGGATTAGGATTACCAGAAGAACACGAGGTAGCAGTCGAAGCTCCACCACCTGTACCACCAGTCATGCTGGAAGCCGTGGAAGCTACACTATTGTTGCTTTTTGACCTCTGGCGATATAAATCCCCTTTATTCACCACGTCACCTTTGGATGTGATGCAAAACTGTCTGAGCATGTAATATTCATCAGTCTCTTGGGGAAGGCTCGGCCTTGGACTCACGCTTCTGTCTCGCCCGGTATACTGGTGCGATGCCCTCCGACTTCGTGGCTGGAAAGGATCAGCGCAAGGAACGCTGTTGCCACGTGGTCGAAATTCATCCCATGTGAACTGTCCAGATCTTTTCAGGGCTCTAAAGGACAAAGATCTGCTGTGGTGGGGACTGAGAGATTTTCGTCGTCGCCTGCTGCGGTAAGTGTGGTCGTTTCCAACGGTAAGTGTCTCAGAAAACCTCCTGGACAGGACCTCTGCCTGAGGCCTATGTACAGTGTAAGCTAATGACGTACTGTATTCGCTCGGATTATCGTTCCAAGGACTTATAGAACCAGAGCTTGCCTCGTCAACAGTCAGCTCTGGTGCACTACGTGGCAATCTCTCGCGTGACGTAACATCTACTGCAAGAAGATTTACAGAGCTGTCACGATTGCTTTCACCAAGTGGGTAAAGTCCTCCAGGAGCATTGAGAAATCGATTTCGAACTCCTTTTAGAGCTTCTGGGGTCACAGGGATCGAAGCAGAACGATGTCTTGCATGAGGTGGAGAACCGTATTTGGGTGAAGCACGCCCAGGTGATATGTTTGGCGATTTGTTTGGAGATCGATTTGGTGATAGCGCAGGTGATCTGGCTGGTGACAAAGCTGGCGAGCGAGCTGGAGACCGAAGTGGAGATTTAGCTCTTTCCATGTTCAAAATTGGTTTATCCATTGTTTATAACACTCCCTCTACATAAAGTGATCCAAAACCATGTCAGAAAAAGTTTGGAAAATGATAAATAGAAATTGATATGTTGAGAATTCTATCACTGAGTCAGAAGCTCTTGCATTGAACTAAATGTATCTCACAAGAAATTCTTTTTCTTTTATGAATATGATCTTTTTTAAAGATATCGCTTAAGTTTTCAAGAATTCGTAATTGCAAAAATGTTTACTCTCAGAAGAATACTCGCATAATTAAGCAAATTTCACAGAACTGCAGCTATCAAAGAATTGCTTGTAATAAATAATTCATGAACAGATCTCATTATATCTTTATTATGCTTTATTTGTATTAGCATCACTTCTTTCAGAGTCAATTGCTAATAGATTCCTTGAAGTTTTCAGGAAATAAAATTACAAGAACTACTTAGATGACTTTGCTCCAGGCGCTGCTTTTAACTGACTGTTTTGTGAAAGGTGTCGACTCGTGTTAATTTAAACGAGGTCTCTCAACGGTAAACTATTCCCGAAAGTTGTTTTCTTTCTCGATAACTTTCTTAAATACTTTAAACACTTTCAATATGAAAGAAAATTAATTAGTATCTTTTTGTTCCTTATAATAAATTAATGCTTGTCAAAAGCAGTTACGTGTCCGTCTTTCGTTAATGTGTATGCATCTAATGCTTCAAAAAAACTTATCCACTCAAATTGTTATTAATTGCAGCAGACGATGTACTAATTGAATAAAGGCGCCAATAATTAGAGTTATATTGAAAATTTCTTTCCCTTTAATTAATAAATTAGGAGACAAAAGATCGAATTAAGACGCATTTGTTATAATGGTATTTCAGATTAGCGAAATTCTCCTTCAGCTATAATTTTTTTTCTATTTATAACTTCAACTAAACCGTGTTTCTCAACTTCATATGATACAATTTAAAAGTGTGTTCTGAATTACTAAAAATATTTTGAGGTATTTTAGAATTAATGAGAGTTGATTTTTACTTGTTGATGAAAATATATTTTAGCCATGGTTTACTCAAATGATTTTTTTACGTTTTTTTATCTTTTAAGCATTTTTCATTATTTTTATACAGTTTTTTGTTTTAAAGATTCATTGTATACTGTATTTAATATGATAAACTTGATTTTTAATTTATTTTTTCAAAATGAAGAAGAAAATATCTGGAAATTAAGCAATTAGTAATTAAGTTATTACTTCGTTTTTAAATGCAGTCAAAACAAATAATTCAGAAAATTCTAACTACCGATGCAACTATACTTAAAACTATAAATATGTTTTATGTCAGAAACTAATTGCTCAAAACATAACTATAATTATAGTTCAGTAAGATAAAATTACTATTACTAATTAATTCAGAATTTTTTATTGCACAGAAATGCCTAATCATTATTATACATGAAATTTGCAATTATCTTATCTGCGCCTACATATGTACTTAACAAACGAAACAATAATGCTGAGTAGCACAAAACATCATGCTAAATAATCAACATTTAAATATTTACTGTACATAAATACTTTACAATTTTGAAATTTCAAAAATAGTAATGAAATCGTAAAATTCCTTGGTTTTAGTCTGTATGTATCAATAAAGCTAAGGATTTAAACTTTACTATTTGTTCAAAACAACTTTTAGTACTTTAAACGAAAAAAATAGACCATATTCGATTTTTGAATAGATCTATGCATAAAACATTGATTTCCTGTTATTTTTTGGGAAGGTTAGACGAGGTCTGATTTTTAATTTTCAGTATTATATGTATTTCAGATTATATGTATTACTTAAATACAGTATTTTTTTATTTTGATAGTGTTTGAAATTTACTTTTCGTTATTTAAAAGTTTTGAAAATATTTCTCTCCGATGCGTTTTTTAAAATTAGCAGTTTATGGCGCAAAATTGTAGAAAAATATTAGTTTCTGAAATTTTTAGCTTTGAAAGATACATTTTCATGGTTTTTCAATCAATTTTACAGCTTTTGAGATTTTTTTACTGTTTTGTAATCAAAAGATTGTATTCATTTTCCTTAATTTTTTCTTCTCTGAATTTTCAAATCACACATTTTTATCTCAAACTTATGCAATTAAGAATGGATAGCTAACTAACGTTATAAATATTTTTAAATTTTCATCGTTTCAAAAATAATTTAAGCTACTAAGAACTTTCTGCAATTTTATTAGTAATAGACTGTTTTTAATTTCCTCAACTTTTAACTCATGATTTTTCTTTCAAAAAACAAATTTAAATTGCGAAATTAGGTAATTAAAAGCAGGCAGTTAATTAATGTCATAAATTATTTTTAACTCCATGGTACATCCGGGCAACATTTTCCTCCAAGCAACGATAAAACTCCCGCAACATCAAAAACAATGCTGACTCAGCTTAAAGTTAAAAGCCCCAATCATTTAATCTATAAAAAACAACTTTTTCTCCTTCAAAGAGAAAAAAAAACGTTATCACTTTCCCCTAAACTGCGTCACAAATATATTGCTTACCACGCGCAATATCCGAGGAAGATATCCATAACAACAATTTATGTTCTTCCAGCTTATTAAATGGAACGCAATCCTTTTTCGAACGAAAAAGTTCCACGTCCTTCTCGCAGCGTTCGCTCTGTTACACTGAAACGGTCAACTGTAGCAGACGGTTTGCTAGTTCTTTTAGGGGGGCGCACGTGTTCGGAAGTGGCCGCGGGTACCTGTAGAAGCCGTTTATCTGCGAGGCGCACAGGTGGATTTCAAAATTCGCCCAATTAAATCGGATTAAAATTGCGATTATTTATCCCGAAGACTTATGTTGGGAGCATTATTGAAAATTGTTTATTTAGTTTCCCAACACACGTAAACAAATTATAATTTTAATTAAATCTGTTTCGTGTTCTTTAATTAAACTGCTTATTTATTCATGCTGGTTAATGGAATAACGTAAAATTATCTCAATATATATTTCATTGAATTGCGTCTTGGTCTTCAAAGTTCTGGTTTTTTTTTCTTTTGCATTTAAATCAGTATTTATATTACTCTTTTCATTTTCAATTTTTGTAAAGAGATTTTTGTTTGATTTCAAAGTATTTTGACCAATTTATTTCGCTCTTTTGGCAAAAGATTGCCACAATGCGAAAAAATTAAATTTTTTAGGAGGAAGCATTTGAACTCTTTAAGAAATTTGTTGTAAGAAAAGAAAATTTGCTGTGCTCTCCAGTGGTTAATACTAGAACAAAAAATCAATCATTATTTCCGAAGGAAAGTAACGTCATTTAACGTCATTTCAAATCATTTAAACGAAAAAAAAAGAAGAAAATTAAAAATTTCGTATTGGGGCACTCTTTTTCCAAACAAGCGATATGCACTTTTAGGAACGTTTGAGTTTTTTCTTTTTCCTTTTTTTTCTTTTCTTAAAGTGGGGGGGGAGAGAAAGATTTATATATTTTCTCATTTTCTTTTTGCAGGCTTTTATGTTTTGTTTTTAAATACTTTTTGATGTATTTTAAGGCATTTGGATAATTCTTCTGTTTTATCAAGTTAAGTTTAGAATTTGCGAATACTTCTTTATGAAGATATTGATTGTCCTGACTTTTAAATTAATAAAAGGGTTTTTCCAAGCAGGTCAATCTTCCGCGCAGACAATTCTGTCATTAGATGGCCTGTAAAGTTTTGTGCGATGTCGATTATTCCAGACCCATACTTGTGTGTTTTTTGTTCCTCGCTCTGCTTCTAAATTGACTTTTCTCCCATTGAAACTTCTGTGCTGTGTAAGTTTTTATTTTGGTTTTTTTGGTCACTCTTCTCCCTTTGCATTAGTCCATTCAACTAGCGGTGCCAGAATTCTCCTCTTGGAAGAGGGAAGTAAATTGACTTTAATGGACCATAATTGTGTCTTTGGAGGATTGATTATAACGGTGATAAAAGCTAACAACAGTTATAAGAATTTTCTAAGGCTTCACAATTTCAGGATCTTTTAACAAATACCATTGCTGTTGGAAACTTAAAAAAATGTGTAAATTGTACTCATTAAATGCTAACTGCCAAAACCCAACATTAGAAAATAATTTTAAATAATCATATTTTGTTAATAACACTAACCATTTATTTTTGTGTACATATTTTAAAATTAATTTTCTAGACCGCAAAAAATAGTAAAAATAACCTTTATGCGGATCGGTTCTAGAAAGAATGTATAGTAAGGATCTTATTCTAAAATGTGTTATTGGGGGGGAAACAAGTTTAGACGGGTTAAAAAATTATTATTTTTTTTTAATGTCATAAAATGTTAGTAGAACTATTCAAGACTATGTTGCCCAAATTTAAATTCAAAATTCCATTTAGTTCCAATGCTATGAGCACTTAAAAAACTGAAGATTGGAAAATATTCACAGAGAACTTTTTTTCAATCGCGTTTTTCTCGAAACGACTTTTTTTCAACTGATGTGCATTCTAGCCCAAAATATTATAGACCAATCGTTCTGAAATTTTTTTGTGACTATTCGTTATTCAATTTACAATTTGTACTTCATAATATGAACAAAATATCCTTCATGTTTGAACAAATTCTGCTTATTCTTTCTCTATTAAAAAAAATCACGAAAAACACTAAAATTTCTGCCTCCTAAACTGCTTTCTCCACTCCCCCTTAAGTGGGCGGAGGGAGGAACACTTAGGTTCATGCTGATCTGTGCTTAAAAGTGAAGTACAACCTTGTTTATCCGGATAAACGAAATACGGTTATTCCGGGTAGTATGGATTGTAAGCGAAGCAAATCCTTAAATTAGGGTTTTTAAAGGTTTCCCCCTTAAGTGAACGGAGGGAGGAACTGAAGTTCGTGCTAAGCAGTTCTTAAAAGTGCAGTACAACTTTATTTATCCGGATAAACGAAATACAGATATTCCGGGTAGTATGGATTTTAAGCGAAAAAAATCCTTAAATAAGCAGACTTTATGCTCATTTCGACGAAAAACCTTATTTCGAAGCAAACTTGGATAGCATTGTCTACAAGGCATTGAAAAATATAAAAACATTTTTTCACTTCATTTCTTAACACAGAGTTTTTTGACAGTGTTTTTGTTCAAACAAGTGAGGTGGTTGAATTAATCCCGGTCACGCAAAAACTATATACAAAAAAATAAAATAATAATGAATAGTAAAAAGTTAATGTAAAGCGTACCAATGGTTACGTTCTTGCTATCAAATTTTAAATTGATAACTTTTTAAAGCCCGAAAATTTGATCCGGATTAAAGAAGTGCGGATAATCGAGTGCCGGATAAACGAGGTTCTACTGCATATGCAGAAAAGAACTTACTCCCAAATTAGTTTTAAGAATTCGCATTAAATATCTACAAATTTGATCCGAATAAACAAAGTGCGAATGATTGAGTGCCGGAAAAACGAGGTTCAACTGTTTGTGTAGAAAAGAACTTTCTCCCAAATGTGTTTTAAGTATTCGTATCGGCTATATACAGATTTGATCTGGATAAACGAGGTACGGATAATCGAGTGCCGGAAAAACAAAGTTCTACTCCATATACAGAAAAGAATTCACTCACAAACGAGTTTAAGTGTTCGTATCAAAAAAAAAAAAAAAAACCTACATATTTTTCATCAGTTTTCCAGAAAAAAAAAAAAAAAAACTCGTGACATAAGGGCTTAAAATGTTGAACGCCGTTATGAAGAATCTATTGTTCTAATAACGAAATTGAAAAAAAAAACCGAGACTCGCAAGAAAGAAAGGAAAAGTAAGAGCAACTTAAGTAAGAGTGTGCACAAGGTAATAAATAAAACTGGAAGCATTGATATATTCTCAGAGGAATGCTGTACCTTTACGGATGAAATGCTTGTCCACTTAGGAGCGAAGCAGAGGTATTTTTCATATCATGAGATATAAAATAATTGAGTTCCAAGAGCATTTGGAACATTAACCGGAAAATAACGGACATGAATGAGTGAAAGTTTTTCACGAGTTAAATGTTTACGAAAAATTATCAACAATGATTTGAGCTAAAATATAACTTCAGCGATAAAAAAAAAAGGGTAAAAGCACAATTTTTAAACCATTCTGTGTTTCATTCACGTTATTTGTACGTGTTTTTTTTTTCCATGTTTTGTAATTTAAATGCTTGGTTGATTCTCTTCGGTTTAGGAAGCAAAAGATTTAGACTGAAACATATTTTAATGATTTGAGATCATGCCAGTCATTTTATACATTTTTAAGACATTACAGATACCTTGGTACATCTGTGTTGCGAAGAACAGAAACTTCTGTGAACCAATTGGTCACAGCACTGATTATTTTCGGACTCAATGTAAAGTATTGAAGGTATGCTGACTTGGATGTAAAGAAAACAAGCAGTCGCTTAATTAAATATTTTCTTAAGTTTAGTAATGCTAAGAAATACGCTTATCTTAAATGTTAATATAACATAAAATCTGACACCATCCTGTTTTTAGTTTCAGTTTTTTCTTCATCTCAGTAGGATTTCATTTTTGAAAGGTTTCTCAACCTCAAAATCATGATAAAAGGATAAAATTTCACCAAAACTACTAAATTTCAGAGTGTTATTTCACAATAGAAATTATGTTCTCTAAATTAATAATAGTATTGAGATTAATATCTAAATTGATTGTACCACAATAGTATTTCTCGTTAACTATTCTCGGTTTTATGTTCTTGTGTTACGATTGAAGATGAATCAAAACTTTTTAATGCCTATATTCTTGGAATCATTGAATAAATCTCTCCATTTGTGTTAATTTATATGTTTTGTTATCATTACCTTCTTTTACCAGAGCTAGACTAAAAGTCTGTTCCAGCTTCTTGATTCAACTACTGTTTCTGGGTTAGCCACGGTTTAGTTTGCTTTCGACTTTTGGTAAAAGTCACCTCTGCGTAGCCTCCTATACGTTGGATCTTTCT
This sequence comes from Uloborus diversus, assembly GCF_026930045.1. NCBI lineage: Eukaryota > Metazoa > Arthropoda > Arachnida > Araneae > Uloboridae > Uloborus > Uloborus diversus. The sequence continues at coordinate 45,393,692 of NC_072739.1, read as the reverse complement.
AATCAACGCGATATTTGTAAATTTTTTCACAGAGGCAACTTCTAATTATCTTCTAATACCTTCATTTTTTATTTTGCCCATTAGCGTGCAGTCTTTCAAAGGTCTTGGGTGACGCAACTCTGTTGCCTAGATTCTTCTTCCATCGTAAGCACTTACAGCTCATTTCTCTGAGCCGTACAGCATAGTAAAAATTGTTATCAAAGATTCGCTTTTATGACCTTGTAGAATTTCGGTTGTGTTCCACAAGGTTGAGTTTTTGCTTCAGTTGTGTTTCTTTCTTGTTTTTCCTATTAATGTCCTTTTGAGAGTACGACAAAAAGTTGGAATTTTCGCAAGTTTTTCTTTTGTCATCATTATCTTAGTCAAAGGTAATACCACACCCAAGGTAATTTTATTAAAAATGACGGTTTCTGTTCTGGCTGATTCTCTTTCATTGAATGTCATTGTCTTTGTCTATGAAACTGAGATTTTTATGTTTTTATCATGAAAAACTCGATAAAGTGTGTAGGTGGATATTTGAAGGTAATATTCCTTTGATTGAATTATAATTAGGTCATTTTCAACCAATAAGATATTAAGACAAGCTGACCCATTCAGATGAATATTACTGTTCATTGAAAATTTCCATTTCTATACGGTCGCATGCAGTTTCTGCACCAGAATTGCCAATGTAAATCTGCTTACAAGCTGGAATTTAAAGAAAATAATAATAATAATTTTTTTTTTACTTTACTCGTTCTGAGGTACAGGTTAATATTATTTGATTGAGCTAAAACTTTGCAAATCATGTTTTCTAGCCTATTTGCTCATTTTAGAGGTTGGAAGGGGTTTTGGTTAAAAATCGGAAACAATTTTTTTGGGACCACCATACTTTCTATAATCTGTGTTAACAAATGGAGATTTCTTTATATCTTTAAACATTTACTTTATCTTTTTTCTCCTTTTTGAACAATAAAAATATATGATCTTTCATCTTAAAATTATTCAGGTTGATATATAACTAGTTTTTATTGTTATACTTTTTAATAGCTTTAACTAGTTATCAATCCACAACTTTACCAGTTGCAATTTTTAAATTTAATACGTTTCCATACACTGAATTTTAATTTTTAATTTACAAAAGAAGTCTTTGCTATTCGAAAATATGTCGTTCATTGTCAAAGTGGTACATATCTTTGTAAATGATTATACTATGCCTTATTTTATAGAGGAGTTTGGAAATTTTGGAAAGAAATGCAAGTATTCAGCTTTTGTTAGTCTTTAGATATTTTTCCTTCATAAAGTGCTTCGTTTTTATGCTAAAAGATATAACGAAATGTGATGCTATTTAAAAAACAAATGTGCATTTTAACGATGGAGATAAACCACTTTTACAACTCACGATACAAATAATGATGTGTTCTCTCACAAAATAATCTTAAATAAAATTTATTACAAGCAACCACACATCAGAATTTACTGTTATTGCGAGACAGAATTAGCCTCTTGAGAGAAGATATTCCTTCATTTTGAAAACATAAAAAAAAAAAAATTTCGGTAACATAGTTTGCTCTTAAAGTTAATCGATAATATTAAAGAGAGCTGTTGATTTTAAAGAAACTTACCCCCTTTCTAGAATCATTGGTTCAAGTACAATAATTTCTTTTATCAAAACAATTTGAAAGCTTAAGCTTTTTCTTATCAAAGTACTAGCTGCTCAGCTCGGCTTTGCGCGGTCGACCTCGCAAATAAAGGTTATGTCAAATGACGCGTATTCAACAATCAGGCTTGAACAAAAAAAAAAAAAATTTCAACAGATTGCACTAATTTAACCAAAAAGGAAAATTTCTAATTCCCTCGATTGCAGGAAAAGCCTCAAAACAAAAGCTAGAATTTAATTTGTTCGTATTCGAGAAAAAAAAAGGGTAACACATCTTTCTTCTCAATGATTTTCTTCACGCAACAAATTTAAATAAAAACATTGTTCAAAAATGGATTTCTAATTGAGGACTTACCTACATTTTAGTCTGAAATTCGTTAAAAAGTGTTATAATTTACATTCTAATTACCTTGGAATATTGTAACAAATTTTATCTGATGCAGAAAAATCAGGGACTGATATGGATACTTTATGTTAATTTTTGCGAGCAGTTTTTCGCCCTCATATTATAGAAAACGCGAATTTTGAGTTCCAAAATTAAAATTCGAACGGTACAGTACTTTTCTGGCGTTCGAAAGGTGCACAAGTACCTCTTGGTCAAATTTCGTCGATATCCGACGCAGACTGTGGATTTGTATAGAGAACATACACACATATTTACACATATATTCTCTGTTTTATTTAAAATGATTAATAATATTTTAAATTCACCATGAAAATTTTCGAGGCCGAATTTTTGATTTTCAAGTTGTACCAAAATGTGTGTTACGTAATAACTTTGCTGCAGAATTTTTGCATATTGCGCCTGAAAATCGTCAGAAAATGATAGTAATATAATACCACGTTTCTGTTCAATTGCAGGAGATATACTTTATGAATAACCTGCATTACTTTGAAGCTGCCTTTAACTTTAATACAACATTTAATGCGAGTGTTGATAAATTCGAAGGTCTTTCAACATTTCTGAATTACATGGTTTTAAAGTAACATCAATCACAATGATCATTAAATTTTCAGCAAAGGTTTATTCTGTAGACAAGTTTAAACCGCTATAGAAATGAGACGCTGCCTTTTAATCAAATGTTACACGTGGCATTTTGGAAGTAATATGCGAGGGTAAAACTGAGTGGTTGGGGAACATTTTGTACATTAAGCGCTTGCATGCATTTATGAAAACTGTAGCAATTCATGTTTCACCTAACTGCTGTTGTTCAAAATATGATATGTAACATAAATGCACTAGAAACAAACTCTTACTAGAAATGTACGTAATTCGCGAGCAATAATGTTTCGTTGTTTAAATAGTCGTGCGCTATTGGTAAATATTGAAATAAAATAGAATAGAAACACGCTTCGTAATTCAGCTAAATATAATCTGACATTAAATCAGATTGCAGTGCATTTTTCATCAAAAATTAATTTGGTAATTTTCAGCAAAAAGAAAATTACCGAACTTATTATTTTTTTAATTGACCACGAACATTTTCTTTTTGAATAATTTTTTACATTCCAATGCTATTATAACTGCGCCTTTTTTTGGCACTAAGCATTTTACAAATAGTAAAAAAGAGACAGAAATTGAGATATTGTTTTTCTCTTTTTTTATTTTTTATTTATTATTTTATCTATTTATTTAGTTTTCTCATCACGTTTATGTAAATATTTTTATTTCTATATACATATCTATGCATACAGTTTTTTTTTCTTTTTGAACAAAACTATTTTCTTCTGTATATCGTTCGTTTGGAAGAAGAGTGCCACAATAAGAGATTTTACTTTTTTTTTTAACTTAAAGGCCTTCAAAGGACGTTATCTTCTTCGGAAAATAATGACAGATTTTTTTTTTCTAATATTAACCACTGGGGAGCAAAGCAAACATACTTTCCTCTTAATGCGAATTGCCTGAAAAGTTCAACTTCAAATCTTCTCCTGTAAAATTTCATTTCTTCATATTGTGGCACTCTTCTTCCAAACGAGCGATACATCAAAACTGAATGTTACCCACGTGGGTTGTTAGTAAATTTTTATCTACGTCATCCTGCACTTTGTTAAATACAACATCAACATTGTAGAATATGTACAAAAGGATGGCGTATTGAATAGGGAAAAAAAATCATTTTTCACAAATTGCTCAACCAATCTGCATAAATGTCTCCTTTCTTTTCTTTTCTTTTTGTGCTTATTCGTACCTTATTCCTGGAGTTTTGAACCATGATTTTTTATTTTGTTTTAAATTTAAATATAAGGAACTAATGTATCATGATATAATGCATCTACTTTCTAAAAAAACGTTTTATTTAAGAAATAATGCTTTGTACGTGCTGCAAATGTGACTGAAAAGTCACACCCAAAACATTAACAAACAATCATCGTTTAAATACAAAGCAGAAAGCATGATATATGAAACAAAACTGAAAACGTGTCAAAAGTTGGGGGCAGGATTTTTGAACTCAAGGATATGAATACATTTCTTTTCATTTTTACGGAGACATATCTACGAATCCATGCCTTGTTCCTAGGTTAAATACTATGACTCTGACATAAAACACTATATTTGCTCAAAACTGAAAGCACATGATGTATATGGGTGAGCATACGCTGTTTGAATTTCAACAGCGAATATAATTTTTTTTAGGTAAAACAAATTATGTTATTGTTATCGTATGCTTTATTAATAAGGAATATTGTCTCTTATGCGGCCCACAGTCAATTCTCTATAACTGTTTTATATTAGCATTAAAAGCTGAAAATAGTTTACAATGTATACTCCCCATGGCCTCTCCTTTTTCTACTTTTTATGCAAACACGTTCATCGTTCTTTTTTAAATAACTTGGCAAGGTGTATTTTACCATGAGCATACACTTAAAAAAACATCAAAACATAAAAAACATTGTAAAAATATTTATGAACATACAAAAAACTATTTATTTTCATGTGACATAATAATTATGTTACCCTCACCTGGCGAAATTGAAAGACTAATTTAGCATTGAAATTGCTAAAAAATGTCCTTGACTGCGAATAACCAGCTTAACAGAGACTGAAGTCAGAAGCAAGCTAATGGGCTCGAGTAAAATTCAAATAATATTGCATCAATTTTTTGCACTGCTACAAAGCGTGCTTGTGCCAATCGTTTCAGTATTTCGTCTGGTAAGTACATATTTTTACTTTATCGCTAATTAAATGCACGTTTGTACAATGCAATATTTATTGTGTGATGACTTCACAGATTACGTTTAAAATCTGGTAAAATGAACGCGGGATGTTGTTTTTAAAGGATATCTGTGAATTTGTCACTTTTCTGGCTTCACTCCTCTGGCAGTTTTAAAGCTAATAGTGTAGCCCCTTGAAGGCATATTTTCCCCTGGTGTCTAAACACTCAAAAAAGTTCAGACATCAGCTGACTTCATCTTTGCAAATACAAAAATAACAACAACTAGCAAAATAATAAATGTTAAACTAAACAGAAAATTTTTCTTTGGGAACGAAAAAATTCATTTACCGTATATTCACCCATATGCTATTAAAAGTAAAAATACAAACTGTCTCAAGTATAGGTAATTGATAGTACATACTCATTTCTACATTAGTCGGTATTTTATTCTCAAAACAAATTGTATAAGAAAACATGAAGTTAGGTTTAAAAATTTCCATTACTTCTTAAATAAGAATGTAAGTAACATAGACTTGTGTGTTACTTTCCTTCACACATGTTATATATATATAAAATTAAGCAAACAGAATTACAAATATTAAACAAATTATAAATAACAAAATATGATAAAAAGGAAAAATGCAAACAGCTATTAAGTAGGAATAGATAAAGAGTGAATCCAGAGCTCATCAGCCGTGGAGGATTCATTAATAATGGTCAAAAGACCAAAATTTTAACTATAAACTAGAAGAGAATGTTTAAGCTCCAGTACATGTAATATAGAGTAACAATGGGCAAACGCACCACTTGCTAAACTAAAAACAATAAACTAGAGCTCAAACCTAAAACTAAAAGCAGGGGGTTTCGCCTCGACTAATTAGGAAAACAAGTTCCGATAATTAGCCTTCCACGGGACAGTACCTGCCAATAACAAAATTGTCTTACCTTGAAATTCGCGTAAACAAATCATGTCCATTGTTCAGCCTGATAAAAAAGCCAATCCATTCGTCAACAAAACATTAAAAATATAAAATCATATCCGAAAATCGGTCCATAGACATACCAGTCGCCTGTTTCGCACGTGTAAAAATTTTATCCACCACGGTGATTCATAAAAAATGGTTTGTCACGGTTGTATCATACATTTACACAGTTAATCAGTTTCAAAGGAAGCGAAATGTTCATCGAAGGCTATACTTAAGCAGATGTTTTCAACTAGATTTTTAGGGAAGTTATTATTAAAAAGTAAGTTTTTGAGTACTGAAATTTCTTGCTTAAATGCAGAAATGGTATTGCAAATTCTTTTAATTCTGATAGCTTGCGAAACAATAATGCCAATAAAAACCTTTTTACTTGGGCAGGAGGGAAAATCTTGTAAACTGTTAACTGTGAAATTGAATTCACGTCTTTTATCATAGATTGTAGTGGAACAATTTGAGTCAATTTGTATGTTGATATCCAAGAAATTAAAGCTATTATGATTCGAACTGGTCTTTTTGAGCGTTAATGAACTATGATAAATAGTTTTGCTAAGTTCAAAGTTGTTATTTATAATTTGTTTAATATTTGTAATTCTGTTTGCTTAATTTTATATTTACTTGGCTTTTTAGTTTTGCTGCGTTGCGCATCTATGGGCTCTTGGTGTGGTCTTTTCAATATTTTTCACTTTTATTATTATTATTATATATATATATATATATATATATATATATATATATATATATATATATATAGTAAAGTGTGTAATTTCACATACACGGGTAGCACAGAAATAAGTGTATGTAACAACGAAGATAAACAACAATAACAACAAAAATGAACATGGAACGTTAAAAAATAAAACTAGGAACATTGAAAACAAGAATTGATGAAATCATGGGTATTAAACTGCTGCTACGTTTACGAAGAGCTGGAGCAGCTGGCATATTAAATATTCTGCAAGGTTTCTGTGCGGGTCAGTATCATACATGCAGCAAAATTGATTAGAAGTAAAAGTATATGTATTTGAATTAACGAACTAATATGTGTAGCTACTTATAAGGCTTAATATAGAAGGCAGGAAAATTATCAAACGTTATATATGCTTATTTTTTGTATATATGCAATAGTTTTTATAAATGTAAATAGTATGCTTATTAGTAATATGCTGTCATGTATTACCAACCCCCCAGCTCTGACCTGCAAAATAAAAAGAAAAAATTACATACCACATGATTTCAAACATTTCGTCGACAACAATGTCTATGTCTAGGTATCCATTTGCCAGAGACGAAAATCCGATGCCATGCCGATCGAACAGGTCGCTGGGGCAGGGCATCCAAAAAGCACCTTCCTGTCGAAAGGATTTCAGCGCTCTTTATCATCAAAGTTACCCAGTTACACTGTTGCCAAATCGCAGTTGTTTGGGTGGAAACTAAATCTGTCCTTGTTGAAGAAAAGATTTCTTGAACAAATTAAGATAATAAAATGTGAAATTGGCAGGATAAAAATTGTAATAGTAGAGATTTGCAGCAAATTTGAAGATTTGTTTATTAAATTGAGAATTGTTGCTACAAATTTTAAAGAATCTGCTTAGCTGTCCAATTATAATATTAATGAAGATCTTTTTATGTAAATTACTGTACCAATGTGGCATACTTTTTGTGTAAAAATTGAAGTTATCTTTTTTATCATAGATATCTGTAATAAGGTTAGAATCAACAATTTTGAAAGAAATGTCCAGAAAATCGGCAGACAGAAAGTTGTCATTGGCTTTATTGAGCTGTAGATTTTGTGGATAAATTAAAGGGAAAATGTCATCCATACTTTTGTTGAAGATAAGGATGTCATCTATATATCTGAAAATATTATGTTTTTTATTATACTGTACTGTGTATTTAAATTCATAGAAAAAGAGATACAGATTTGCAGCTGTGCTGGAATAGTTGGTGCCCATGCCAATTCCATGTATTTGTTTAAAAATAAAGTTGTTGAAAGTCACAAAATTGTTAAAGAAACAGAAATGACAAAGACTATTGAAAAAATTCCTGTCGATGCCCAGTTCCTCACCAATGCAAAATATGTCAAAAAGTTTTAACAAAGTTGTATATAAATCTCCGATGGGAATGTTGCAGAACAGATTCTCAAAGTCAAATGTGTAAATTGATTTAGGTGTGCGTTGTAGATTTTTAATGATTTCGAAACTGTTGTCAATGCACCAGAAATAGCTCGTATGCATAAATTTGACCTTCAGAAAATCATAAATTTTTTTTCAAAATAAACTGTAATTTGATGTTGATATTTTTTCCAAAATATAATATATATATATATATATATATAGTATATATATATATATATATATATATATATATATATATATATATATATATATATATATATTTTAAACAGCATTATTATAGCACAGATCGCAACAATATCGTAGGCATTTGTTTCTAGGCAGCACAGAACTTTTCCACAATGCATACAAATGTCCATAAGCACTAATAAAGAAGTTTCCTTCCAACTCTAAAAAAATTTGAAATATTTTTGAAAATATAACGTTATTTTTTTTGTTTATTTTGTCCATACAAAGATGAACGTTTTTCTCCTTGTATTTTTTCAATTTAAAAATTATTTTTCAAAAATGACTGTAAATCACTACAACTAATTTAATACAAATTAGTGAGACAGTCTTTATGCCGGAGCATTATTTCTCCTCCCCCCCCCCCCACCTCTTTCTCTTTTTGTTAATTCTTTATCTACATATATTCAAGAACTTTCGTTTGTACAACAGCTCTTAGCAGGAGGAGGTAACTCTGGAGAACAATGAATATCACAAGAATGAGAGCAGATATTGTTCAGTTTTTGCAACTACAATGAGCTGATTGTAAAAGTAAGATTGAAAAATTCTGTAATTTTCCTAGAGAAGGGTGGCCTGTTGTTCCATACGCTCTGTTCTATTATTAATCAGTGGGGCATTAGAAGAAAACGAGAAAAGAGAAATGATTATTTTATTGATTTGTTCTGAATCTCCAATACGCTTTTCTTCCCTCAAAAGACGATTCTGGCTTGCATTTAACTAACTACAAGGTGCGTCTGAAAAGTTCAGTGAATGGAGGCATTGTACAAAAGATGGATACAAAATAATTTTATTCACCTTCAAAGTAACGTCCGTTGGTCACTTCTGACATCGTTGATAAAGTTGCTGGAATGAGTCAGCGAAAGCCTCTTTCGGGGTCGATCGAGGAATCGATGTCACACGTCGTCAAATGTCTGCAAAAGTGCGCCCTTAAGATGTAGGAACAAAAAGAAGTCTGCGGGCGCCAGATCAAGAGAGTACGGTGGATGAGCAATAACAGTTACCCGGCGGTGGGCCAAAAAGGGGTGAACACGGAGTGCAGTGTAGGGGCGAGCGTTGTCATGAAACAGACACCACTTTCAAGGCCTGTACAACTGTGGGTGAACACGTTGGATGCGCAGCAGCAAACACTTCAATACGGATTCGTAGAAGAAATCTTCGGCATAATTCGGTGCTCCATTTCAATTTAACGTGAGTTTTCATGCGCACAAAGATCCACTGGCCGTAGCAAACAAATATGCGTCGCTTTAATTGCACTATTTGCTACGTTTCGTTTCTCCATAAGTGCGAGAGTCGTAAAATTGCTTACGTATAGTATATTTTACCCATTGCAGACTCAAATTGAGAATTAGCTCATCTTACCCATTGGAAAAATGAAAAATATTGCAAAATCAGTTTGACCGGTATTACCCCTACCCTGGGGTAATGGCAGTCAGTAATGTCATTTACTACTTTATTTGTTGTAAAATAAGAAATATGAGGATTTTCAATGGCATAAGTACGTTAAACTGAAATCTTTATGTTTATTTTATTACATAACTCCGCTTTTTAGATGTTACAAAAAGAAATAGAAAGTATAGACATAATATGAAGTCAATGATTTAAAAAAACACCTTTCCATGCTAAAAAAAAAAGGATTACAAATTTAAGGGCACTACCAATCTGTTGCTCAAGTTAATTTTACTTTCCAGACCGCATGTCACAGAAATACCTCTTGGAAGGTCGGAAGAGGGTCGCCATTACCCCGAGTGTGGTGACCACCATTACTCCAACCACATGTTTTCCTTCAACGGCTGAAAACCTTAATAAAACACCACGTGATACAACAATATGGCTTACCTTGTCAAGTGAGATCAGTCTCGTTCCAGGGAAGGTAAGCAGTAAGAGCTGGTAGTGGATTAAACTATGTTGCTCAAAAAAATTAGGAGAGCAAATGGTTTTTTAAAAAATGAGAAAAATATTATTCCGGAAACTAATTTCCAATAAAGTCCCCAAGTTTTCAGGAAACATGAGAACAAAACGTAAACTTCGAAAGCAAATCAACGCTTCTGTCGACGAAAAGCAGAAAAAGGGTACAAGTGCAGAAATTGCGATTTAACAGAAGCCCATTTTTTCACTGTCTGAGCGGTAAAATTTAACTGTTCATTTTTTTTGAGCAATCACGATTGCTTATTGTTCTCACTTGACAGTCCTTGATGTTCCGGTTCCTTTTTCAGCTTGGACCAGGCCTGCAGCACCACCGTCCACCGGCGGCGGCGCGGCTGGTCCTGAGCACTGTCCCCCGGAATCCACTTTTGCTGGGCGGTGGCGTCCATGTCCTACACACGCATGCTCATACACAGTCGCCTACGCGCGCATGCCTTTACACACGCCTACGTGCACACACGTAAGCCTACACACACACGCACACAACTATATACACGTAAGCACCCAGGAGGAGGGACATGCTTGGGCGGGGGAGCCATTTCTAGAAACATTAACTCTAACCAGTAGGGTCTTGTCGCAACTCGTGATTGCGAAAAACATAATTTGAATTCAAAGTTTCGGAATTCAAATTAGAGTTTTTTTTTTTTTTTGATTGGAGAATGCCATGACATCGTAATGTACCGGATTCCATGGCTTGACGTTTTATCGGAGGACTGGAATCCGGGCAAACACAAAGAACTGTAGCATACGATGTTGGAAAGGCATAATTTCATGTTCGTTTCCCTGTTCTAGAGGAGTAAAGTTCCCAGTCAAATGTTTTCTACTTCTTTTTTGCTGCCTTCGCAAGGTTGCCTCACTACGGTTTCTTCACTTTTATGTGATTACTCCCCTTATTGTTTTGAGCAGTGTATTCTCTTTCTTACACAACAGGAAAACGACGACTGCCAAGATGGCTAGCGCTTGAGTAGTTCCTTAGAATGTAATAAAATTTTATTCACTCAATTTGTTTTAATTTACTCATTCGTAATTCAGTCATTATCAATTTCTCAGTTATTATTAATATTCAATTTCATGTTGTCTTTTCATTAAGTTGAAAGGTTTTTCTTAAGTGCCTTTTTCATAGTTGGAGACACATTTTTGAAAACAAAATATATATTTGAAATTATTTACAGCGTTATCGAAATGAAGGAGATATTTAATTCATGCTAGAAAATTTAAGTTGGTAAACAGGAAAAATAGGCTAGTTTAAAGCTGTGCGGATTTCTTGTGTGTGGGCGAATATACGCTATTTGTATTTCAATGCCACATAGAAAATTTTTAATAAAACCATTTGTATTGTTGTTATCATACGCTTAATTAATATAGAATACTGTCTTTTATTTGGCCCACACAGTCAATTTTATAGTAACTGTACCATTTTAGAATTAATAGCTGAAAATAGTTATAAATATAAATATATACTCCCCTGGCTTGCCTTTTTTCTACTTTTCATACAAACACGTTCAACGTGCTTTTTTTAAATAACTCGGCACAATGTTTTTTACTGCAACTATACACTAAAGTACATCATAACATATTTTATCAAAACACATTGTACAAATATTTATTTATATACAAAAGAAAATACTTTTTTCACGTCACACAATAATAATGTCACCTTCACCTGGTGAAATTAAAAGACTGTTAGTTAGCATTAAAACTGCTAAAGGACATCCTTAAACGCAAATAACCAACGAAAACAGAAGTTAAAAGCAAGCTAACGGCGTTGAGCAGAGTTATTATAATACTGCATTAGTTCTCTTTGCACTGCCGCAAAACGTGCTTGTGCCTGTCGCAGCAGTATTTACCCTGGTAAATATATATTTTTAAATTTTATCGTTACTTAAATATACATTTGTATAGTGCAATCTTTATTGTGTGTAGACATCAGAGATTACGTTGAAGTTCTGGCAAAAGAACGCGTGATGTTGTTTTTATAGATTATGTGTGATTTTGTTACTTCCCTGGCAGTTTTTTTTTTTTTTTTTTTTGCCAATAGTGTCGCCCCTTGACAGCACATTTTTCCCTGGGCCCTGCAAAACTCCAAAAAAAAAAAAAAAAATATTATTACACGAATTAATAACAAAAAATATAACTTTATTTTCCGCGTTGACAAAACCTATTACTAGATTTCCTTTTTCAAACAATCCGACGTTATTTGCTTGCCCGAAAATCCATGTTAAGAGCAGCTGCAACACAAAATAATCTCATTGGTAAACACATTAATAATGTTATCTACGGGTTTCTTTCTAAAGATTTTTTATACATCTGTAAACATTGTAAACACAGTTTCAAGCGTGAGAAATCAAGGATGAGTTCGGAATAAGTTGGGCGTTACTTTATCATATAGCAAAACAACACCTTTTATTTTATTTTCTTTCTCTCTCTCGCTTTATTTTAGTTAAAGGAAATAAGGAGAAGGGACATTAGTTGCAGGGCATGCCAGTGTCAAAACGCTCACTGCGTCTCAATAAATATATTTTCAAAAAGGGAGATACGCAATAAATGGACAAAATTGATGTGAATTTCAATGAGAAGTGAAAAGTATTTCATAACATTGAAGAAAACTGCTGAAATAAAGTTTATAGTAACTTCCAGATAAAAATATGTTTCCTTAAATATAAAATGTTAAGAAATTAATGTAAAACAAAAAATATATAAGCATGGGAACGTGCCTAAATTTCTCAAAGTATCATTAATAAAGGAGATAAATTGAATCGATTCAAAAAAGCAAAATAAAAAGAAGTCTTTGAATTTTCGAGGTGTAAATTTTGGCACTAGATAAAGGTAAATGTATGTTTGTTAGTTTTTGTGTATGACCCTCCACTACTTTTTTTTTGAATACATTATTTAAATCGAAAGAAAAAAATTTAAGCCATTATTATCCACGAAAAACAGTGAGTCATGTTGTGTGTATACATCTCATTTTAAAAAAACATGCTTGAGTTGCATTAAAAAATAAGTATCGGTCGACTTAGGTTGAAGTCTGAGAGCTCTTTTGAAAAATTAAAAAAAAGAGAGAGACGTATTGAAATTAATTTTAACCTTAAAATTCTGACAATTTTGAATAAGAGTTTTAAAATTCTTATTAGGGTTGCCGAATGCAGGGTTTTCAAGAAATGTAGGGTTAATTTTAGTTCCTCAAATGAATCAATAAAATGTTGATTTAGGACATTTTTTGAAAAAGATTGCTGTTTTCATTCTATTCCCAGAAGTTCAATCACAAATACCATTTTATAGCCGTTCGAATTTTTGAAATCGCAGTAAAAAGATCTTTTGATTTAGCGACAAGACTAAATTCACCAAACTTTACAATCAGAAGAGTTTACTATGCGAAAATAAGTTTTGAAAAAAAAAAACCCCCAGAAACTGAAAAATGAAAATAAATTTTGACCATAGATGTTGTGGTCCATTCTATCGTAGTCGTTTGTGTATTTTTTTCTCTCTATCTTTGGCTTTGATACAGAATTCTTTAACGCAAATACAGCACAACGCTGAAATTTCAATAACATTTTCAATAAGATTTTTCCCATTTTCCAAAACCACAATATCCAAGACGAAAATTGAACCTCGTGCAAAAACCGAACAAAAAAGCCCTATTGTGGCACTGTCAGCCAAAATAAAAAATGCACGCCTTCTCCTGACATTTTAGCTTATATGGTTAAGATATATTTCATACCTGACAGTACAATTTTAAATTTTTCAGGGTATAAAGCTTCTTTTGACAAATATCTAAAAACAATGTGACTTCAGTGTAGCAGAAAGCCTCACAGTTGCTATGGCAATGCTATTCTTGATTTTTTTTTTTTTAAATTTTTTTAAGACATTTTTATTCTTTGAAACAGCTGTCGAAGGATTTTAGTTTGAATGCCCAAAGGTATTTTTCGAGAAATATTCTATTTAACCTGTAAAAGTACACAACCGAATAAAAGAAAATTAGATAAGAACTTAAAAAATAAAGCAAGTATTGCATGAAATTGCTTTAAATTTCCCGCAAAACGGCATTAAATGCAGGACTAAATCAGAATAAACGATCATAAAAATTTTGAACGTAGGTTTTTCTGTTCCTATTTAGAAAGAAAGACTAATTTAAAAAAGTTAACTTCCGACTGCGAAAATGAAATCGGCTAAATATTTAGTAAGGGAAACTAGGAAGACTTGTCTCAATTTTTGGGGGGGGGGGGGTTTTTTCCTTTTTTTTTTTTTTTTTTTTTTTTGTAGAATAGTTAAAACGAAATAAAAAATATTAATAAATAGGTTACCATTCTGCACATTATTATGGCTAAAAATAATGGAATGATTCTAAGTAGAAATGATAGAAAAAAATTATATTCCTCAAGGCTGCATGTGGGTCAAATGTCCCTAAAGCTAGGAAACTTTGACCCAGCACTTAGGGAGACTTGACCCCCTTCATGAAATCAATAAATGTTGAAATCAGAAACGCTGGTTTGACGGTGTTTTTTGTTTAATAAATGATACTCAAAGTAAATATAAAAAATGTTCACTCTTTACGTGAAGTGCTACAATTTTTTTTTAAATTTATCTTACTTCATATCAGCAGGAAGACTCATATATATTAAAATAAAAAACGCAGGTTTGATGGTGTTTTTTGTTTTAATAAGTCATACTTGAAGTGAATACACAAAATGTTCACTTTTTAGGTGAAGGGTGAAGTGTTACATATTTTTTTAAAAAATTAATCTTACTCCGTATCAGCAGGAGAGCAGAAGTCGAATTCAAAACTTGATCAGATCAGACCTAAGCAATATTTCAGTTATTTTACTAAGTAACAACTCATTGTGCTCAAAGATTATTTATTAGTATTTTAGTTATTTGTCAAATTAAAACAATTGTTTAGACCATAATATTAGGAATTAGTTATTCATTAAAAAAAAATTAGCCCCTCATATTTACAATTTAGAGATAAGGTAAAAGTGGGAGAGATGCCATACTTTTTGTAGAAATTATGTAAAAAATTAATAATGCAATATAAATGACATTTTTATATGAAATGCACAGCCAGTTCAGTCATTCCAGCCGAGGACTGCAGTTTCGTGCTTATTAGCACTCATCAGCCCGGCGTAGGAACTGACTGAGCTGGAGGTGGAAAACAACTTAAGGAAGCCAAAAGTGCCAAACAAACTGGTAGCTAATATAATCACAACTTTATGTTTTATTTTGAAGTTACACCATTATTAAGTACTATCAGTACCGGCACAGCGATGCCCGTGTTAAAAATTTAATGGAAGTCCGTTGAATAAAAAAAACTGACGCCCCCTCCCCTTCTGATGTGAAATGATCGTTTTTCTTTGTATAAAATGCGTACACACCTTTTCAAAAAAAAAACTAAGTTTCTTTGGAATTTAAAACTTTTCGTCAAATCATTAAATTAAATTAACAGTTGCTTTAAAACTCTATTTAGCGAGTGAAGCGGTTGTTACTGCAATTTAAAATATTTCGCCAAATAAACAAAAAAAAAGACATCACATAATATCGTTCAAATGTAAAAATAATTCCGCGGCTCTATTGTTCATCGCCAAACTTGCCCAGAAACAACACTCCATCATAATCCATCCGTCTAAAAAAAAGCATCGGGGGGGGGGGGGGGGGGCGTCCCGTGAACATTCAAAAATCGTCGTCAGAAAAAAAAGAAAATGTCGTACATTTCACTCGGATAAAAACAAATCAAAAGTTTCTTTTCTTTCAAAACAAATCTCCAAAACAATGAATTTCATAACGGTTGCCTTAAAACAATAATCCTAGACTGAACTGCTCAGCGCCTAACGTGCCAAGCGACCGCGCTACCGGAACCCACCCCTTCGAGTGAAAGCGGATGTTTTCTCTTTGGCAATAATAAATGCATCGCCAAACAAACAAAAAGGTATAAAATCACATTAACAGTAACTTTCAAATCTTTACATATTTAGAGCTGCGTTTCCCGGCTTTGCCCGGTCTACCTTGAGAACAAAAATTGTGTCAAGTGACATATATTCAACAATTAATTAAAAGAATAACTTAATAACTTAAAGAATAACTTAAATAAAAGGAAAAAAACACCATGCAAAATTACCCTTCCAAACAATGACGACAGATATTAAAATATTTTTAAGAAATTAAAATGCGAAAGATGGATTTTAAAAGCGTAAGCATGGAAACATGAAATAAAATAAGTTTAAGAATTGAAAATGAGAAAGATGGAAGTAAACAATGGATTCAAAAAGCGTAACCATGGAAACGCGAAAATAAAATGGTTGAAAACCTGAATCAAAATGACGTATTTCGAAATTGATTTAAAAACTCGTGTAACATTTTTTCCTTTGAAGATAGAAGCTAATTTTTTCGACCACAGGTCGAGAGAGATCTGGAGTACAAAATCTGGCTTTTTCCAATGGAGTCAAAAAGAAAACTGTGGGACAACTCCTTCACTTTTTATTGATAGATTTAATGAAGAAAGTAGTGCCTAAATTTCAGCTAAGCCTAAAAAAGTTCGAGCTAAAAACGCAAATTACTCCCGCTGTAATTAAGTTAAAGCATTGACATAAATTGTTTAGAACGCAGAAAATTCTACCCTTTTCAACGATATATAATATTATTATGTGCAAGTAATTTTTCACCCCTTTAATAGCCAATAATAGGAAATTTACTTGAAATTTGGGCCTAAATTTGAATACAAAAAGAACTATTTATCGGATTTTTTCGAATAATAGCCTATGTTACTCAGTAAAAAAGCACCTTTCATATAGTGAAAGAATTTTTCAAATAGGTGCAGTGGTTCCGGAGATTACCTCGAACATATAAACACACAAAAATCCGCCCTCTCTCTATAATATTAGTAAAGATTAAAATTACCGAAAAATAAATAAAAATTGCAAGTTGACAACAGGCCATCTCTCCCATAACGTGTGGGAGAGACGCCATATAATGTGGGAGAGATGGTATCTGTGTTATTATTTCTTATTTTTGATCTTTTTGCGGATCATTTCCCAACCACAATTATTACAGTACATCGTACATGACTCATGCAGCAATTTTTAGCATAAGGAACATTCGATCCAGTCAATTTTTCTTTCTATCTTCTTTTCTTTTTAATAATAATTTTTCCAACATTCTGCGTACACAAGCAACTTGTTTTCGCTTCACTGTCGAGCTAGGTAGTTTTGGGATCGGATAAGACTTCTCAAGAATATTTGTAGTGGTTTCTTTACTAAGGTGGACGTTTGTCTGGAAGTTGATGTGGAGACAGACTTGGAGTGGCAGCACTTTCAGAAAGAATTTCAGGAGCAGCTACTTGAATTAAGCCAGAAATAGCATTAGGATTGAGTGGTAATTTTTTACAAGCTTTAAAATCTAATGTAGCATTTCCCACGGCATTCCATAAAGCTTTTAAGCTTCATTTTTCGACATTTCTCCTTTTTTTACTTTTTCAATTGCCAGAATTAAGTTCTCTTCACTCCACTGCCGCCTGATTACCGTATGCTTCCTCACGCATTTTCACGGCATTCAAAAAAAAAAAAAAAAAACACCCCTTCATTTACACTTTTGAAAAGTTTGGCGTCTCTCCTCATTTTGTGCGAGAGATGCCACATAGGTATAAAGTACGTAAGTATTAACATATATTGCAAAATGTAGTGTAGTTGAAATAAATTAATAACAAGCTATATATAATTCGAACATTATAACCAGTCCTTACTTCACGATGTCTTTGTTTTACGTTTAACACTCGATGAAATCAAAGCGACTCGACCCATAAATACCTCTTATGCTGTGAACCAGCTCTAACTTGTATTAAATGCAACGTCAACCAGACAGTGTTGCATATTTTATGCAACTGTCCAAATTTTAATCAAATACGTTTTAAATATTTTAATGATTTTAATCCATCTTTGAAAGACTTGCTGGGGGACCCACCCCATTGCAATTTATACTCCTTCCTACAGGAGATTGGATTCTCCTTTTTAATTTAGTGTTCGTCTCATCATTATGTGATTTCGTCCTTTCCTTATTTTTCAAGATATTGTTTCATCCATTTTTCCTTATATGTCTTAAACGTTTATATGTTTTTAAGGCTGTCCTTTTTTAATACTAGTGCTTGAAGGTTTATTCTTTTGATTTCAAAATATACTTACTTTTACTTTTTTAACTTATTCTTAAATAAAAAATAAATAAAATATTTAAAAAAAATCGTTTGGCGCAGTATAGCCCTCAAGGACTCTTGTGCCATAAATATCAAACGCACCAACCAACCAAAGCGACTCGAAATTTTAGTCGAAAAATGTTCGCACTAAAATGATCATTTCATCATACACAGGTTACAACTCAAGGGCAGTCGAACAAGAACTGACACGTTCAGAAGGAGACGTCTATGAGTAAATAAAAACAGAAAAATATAGCCTCCCCTTCTTAATTACTAATTATCCGAAGGTATGGTGACTCACCTCATATGGCGTCTCTCCCACTTTTATCCTACTGCTTGCATACAATCAAACGGTTAGGCCTAAATCACAATATATTTTATCCATTCAAAAATAAAAATTCGTTGAAAAAACATCAAATTAGTCTTTGGGTCAGGTCTGCCTAATTTACTTGGGGTCAAAACTCCCTAAGCAACTTTCTTTTGTTTACCTTAATTTTTAGCATTTTAGATTAAAGTTGCATAAAACTGCTATATATCAATAGATAGCTATATATATATAGAAAAGTGACTAAAACATGTATACTTTTAAAATTCTGTTCAGTCAAAACTGGAGGATAAAATCTAAAAAATTCCAAAATCTTCAAAATTTAACTTTTAGTTGCAGTACATTTAACACTGAATTTCTTGAAAACTACTGATAATTCTGAAATGGCTTGTCACTGCAAAATACTGTTGTGTGATTGGTCAAAAAATAGTTCTGACTAAAATTTTCCCTAAATATTCTTTTCACGGGCAAAATCCTCATGGGTCAAGTCTCCTTATGGGTCAAACCGCCCTAGTTTCCCCTAAGTCACTTGTCTTGTACTTTTTCATCATAGTAATTCCTGCATCTACTAACTGTTCCTGTTCAGGTAAAACTATCAGTGCAGTTTCTTTTGAAAAGGGTGTGTCCATTAAAATAAAATACGTTTTTATTTTGTTATAAATTCTTTGAATAATTGTTCTTAACTGTTGTAGCTTAGATGATAATGATTTATTTTGTGCCAATTGCAAATTTGTTTCTTCCACGTTGTGTTGATTAGTTGTTACAACAAATGTTTATTTATTTGTTTCGGGTTTTTTTTATTATTGTTTCTTTGCATTTTACTGCTGGTGAGGTGGTGTCTCTTACATCGCAGAAGAATTGGACTTTTGCATTCCCATGTTTTGAAACATTTTTATGCATGGCTGTATATATTGTAAATTATGGTACTGTGTTTCATGTAAATAAACAATTTAAATATAATTGGAAAATGTCCAATTCTATTTGTCTAAGCATAGTAGAGTGCACGAAAAATATAACGTTGCTGTTATGTATACTCCAACTTACAAAAAAAAATCACATGACTAGTTATGTTGCTCTTATGTTTCATTGAGTTCGCTTAGTTTTAGAAGAACGTCTGTCTTCAAATAAATGTTACTGAATTATGAAGAAAGATTTTTAACGCATAAACCGACCGAACGATCTTATTTAAATGGATTTCTTACACTATTTATTTATTCTTTTGATGTTGTTGAAGATGTCAACTGAAATCAGATATCAGAATCCGATATGTTTAATTCAAGATTTACTTACTCATTTCATTCAACAAATATTTTGTTTTTGATTTTTTTTTCTTATGGTGAAAAATATATGCATTTATTTATGTATTTCATTTCGAAACCTTGGACGCATTGTTCCGACCTGCATCTCCAAAACGTCCCCAAAGAATACCCCGAACAAAAGGGAATCTCGCATTGAATACTAACAGCAAAGATAGAAGGTCAAAACAAGTCTTCTTTTTCTTGAAAAAAAATATTGACTCACATTTTTAACTTTTCTTTAAGAGTTAGAAGAAGAAATAACGGCGAAAAGGACAGCTCTTAGAGTTTCTATACATTTAAGTTAACTTAATCTGCAAGTTTATTTTTTACGGAAGATGCGATTTCCTTTTATGTTGTTGCAAAACTGATTATCGCCTATTAAGTGCATTTGAACTGTCCGTAATACTTTTACTTTACTGTAAATTAACGTCATGGTGGCCAAAAAAAAAAAAACTTTTTAAAACAACCCGTAGCATCTAAAAAGGAAAAAAAAGTGCAAAGAAAGTGCAATCCCTGTCCCTTGATGTTAAAAATAGATAGATAAAAAAAATATGTGAACATCTATATATAGATCAGTACACATACAGATATTAATAAGTATGGAGATGTAAATAAATTTGATACAGATATATGAAGTTGATATAATATGCAATTTACTTTTATATCAATGTAAGATCCATTACCGCCTATTAAGTGTACTTGAACTGTACTTAATACTTTTACTTTTGTATAGATTGACGTCACGGTTGACAAAAAACAAAGATTTTAAAAATATAAAAAGAAAAAAAAGTGCGAATAATGCGCAATTTCACAGAAATTTCCCATCCCTTAGTGTCAAAAATAAACTAGATAAGATATCTTGAGAGATGTATACAAGTAGATTTTGTTTAGCAGACGTACAGATAGATTGACAAACATTGAGATGTAAATAAATATAGTGACAAATAGATACAACTAATAAATATTCTAAATATTAATACAGATATAGATTGATAAATGTTGAGAAATTGGCAATATATACAGCAATATATAGTATACATACATAATAATAATGATTATTACAGAGAGATTAGAGATGAATACACACATTCTTTAAAAGTTATAGAGAGATGTATATTTAAAACATTTTAATAGATAATTAGATTACAAAAATTTAGATATTGATAGGAATAATTTTTACATCGTCGCCAAATTTACATAAAAGCCAACCGTAAAGAACTGAAAATCATAAAAAGAGAGTTACGCAAAAAGGCAAACCATCTGCACTTAAAAAAGAAAAAAAAAACTATAGTATAACTAGAAACTGAGTTGCTGCCATTTTGAGACATCTGATAGCCACCAAAAAAGAGATTCTTGGATTCTCCAAAACATAAACGCACGTTTGAAAAAAATGTAGCGTTGAAACGTCAGAAAAAACGTACTCAAAATTAATATTTCGACTGCCCACGCATGTTTTTACAACGAAAATGATAATCTTTAATTCGGATTTGATTACTAAGGTAATTAAAGTTTAAATCTTATTCACATTCTTTTAGCTAACATAATACATACTTTCTATACACCATACGAGTAGAAAGAATTAAAATCATAAGAACATTATGTTTTTCATAAATAATTCAGAAAGACCTCATTTTTACATTTCTTCAGGAAAACATCACCATTCAACATCTTTTTTTGGTGCTTTACGCTTGAATATACTTCTATAATACTTTACTTTATATTTGCCAAATCTTTTAAGTTTGCGCGTCAACAACATGGAATTTATACTTCATTTGTAGTCGCCTTGTAAACCAGAACTGTTTCGAAAAACCAATATATGTAGAGAAAAATACCTTATTTTACAAATCTATCAAATATTTGAAATAGCTACGGAATAAATGCATGGAAATTGATTTAATATTTACCTGCGAGGGAATGTATTCCGTTTCAGTAGGAATACGTAATCAATAACATCATGTTTCAGAATTTCGAGACGAAAATTTCGATAAATATTGAAGAAAAGGAGTAAAATTCGAGGATCAAAAGCAAAATATTTTCTTGCTCATTTTTACATTAAGAGGATCATTGTTGCAAGATTTATGATAGAGCAGGGCATCGAAATACGGAAAGAAAGTAAAATGGAAAGAGGCTCAAGTATTGGGAAAATAATGTTCGTTGGTTATGAATTTGAAAATATAATTTATGTATTTATTTTAATATCGTTATGTGGGAAACTTTTTGAAATGCATAAAAATATTTCTTAAGCATAAAAGAAGTTTTTTTTACCAGTGGTGATACAGGTAATTCATAAAATCTGTTGTGCTGAGCAACTCAGATATTTCAAGTTATTTATTTACCGGTAAGAGTTATGTAATTCTGTTGCATGAGTTAAAGGATTTATGTGTGCTTTGGCTCATTATAAGTAGTATTTTTGTATTTTTGAGCTGTTTAGCTGAATGTTTGAATATCTCATGTTTTTCACTTTATAGATTTAAAAACCATACATCTTCTTCGGGAAATATATTTTAAGTTAGATAATGGTATATAATCCGGGTGTAGCCGCATCTCTTTATATTAAGTTTGTGCTTCAGTCTTTTCCCCGCCCTAGCGATCCGTGAAACGGAGATGAATCTTGAGTAATTTCAGTGAGTTATTCAGCTAATAGAATAGATACTATTTACTGTACAAAAGTAGGTGTTGAAGAATAGTACTTATAACGTACGTTGAAAGAAAGTAACTGTCGGGGAGCTGACTAGGTTGTCGCGGTATTGGTCTAAATTACCGACATACATTTCCGAAACCTATGCAACCTTGAAATACCAAAGAAATTCTCAAAATTATGTGGGTGGGTTGGGGATTTATTTAAGGTCAGCTACGCAGATGGGATTCATTATCAATATAAAGGATAATGAGATATAGCGATATATATGACAACGGAGAATTGACCAGTACGCAACCATTTATTTTTTTCCTTGCTTGTTGGTTAGTTTGTTTATAATCAAGGATTGCAGTTTTAAGTTTTTTTTTTTTAACGTTCTTTATTCTTATTTCTAATTTCTATGTTCTGCTTTTGGAATGTTTGTGTGCTTCATGTTTCTAAAAGTTAATTTTGGATAAATTTCAAATTACCTTTTCCGATCTTTTATTCATACTAAGTATCATTAGAAATGAACGCTGATGAATCGGAATATCTTTAAATTTATATCTTAATGCATAAAGCAAGACATCGAAAAGTAAATTATCATGGCAGTACGAAATATGTACAATTGTAACATTGCATGAAACATAAAGTGAAAATAATTGCTTTGTAGGCACATTACCGATTAACTTATCAATTTGACTATTTTACTTTCTTATTTAATGACTTTTTTATTATTTATTTATTATTTTTTTAACGTATCTAATTAACAGTTGTAAATGACAGATATTTGTAAGAATCATGTTTTAACATTGAAATTGAGTTCGAAAGGTTATAGAAAAAACCGTTTGTAGACGACTCATTTTTTTAAAACTATCCCTTAGCCAAGCTCTTCAAATTTTATTAGTTTGGCGAATGTATTGAAAAGCAAATGAAATGAAAAATTTAAATTTGTTTCGAAAGAAAGTTGAGTAGTTACACACAAGTAGCATCTAAATCATCTTAACATCGTTTGTTATCAGAAAATAGCTACTTTATGTAAAGGATTAACACTACAAATTCCCATATAATTTTGTTTTAAACCGACCGCACAATAGGTTGTGCAAAACCGTAAAAGGTACGAAATAAGCTCGTAGTCGCAGTGGTTAGCAGAGAAACTTCGTCAAGTAAAAAACAGTTGTAGAGGAAACTACGGAGGTTTGACCCATAGTGAGATTTGACCCGTTAGGATTTTTTTCCATAAAAAGTATATTTAGGGAAAATTTTAGACATATTATTGGTTCAGCAATCACACAACAGTATTTTGTAGGGCAAAGCACTAGAAGATTAATCAGTGATTTTCAAGAAATTCAAGTGCTACATCATAATGCACTTTTTAAGTAAAGTTTTAAAATTTTGGAATTAGTTGAATTTTAAACTCCAGTTTTGAGAGAAATGATTTTTAAAAGCATACATGTTTTAGTCACTTTTTTAGCTATCTATTATGCAGTAGTTGTATATAACTTTAATCTAAGTTGTTAAAAAATTAAAGTAAACAAAAGAAAATGACTTAGCGAATTTGACCCAAGTTAGCTAGGGAAACTTGACTAATTTGATGTTATTGTTCAATTTCATGCTTCTTCAATGAATTTTTGTTTATGAATAGCTAAACTAAATTGATTTGAGCCTAATGATTTGATTTTATAGATAAAATTTTCAAAAAAAAAAAGGTTAGCAAACGAAAGCTACCTCGGGAGCTTTGACTCAAGCTAAGTAGGAATACTTGACCAGAAGAATAATTTGATAATTTTCCAATGATTTTTTTTTATGAATGGCCGATATATTGTGACTTAGGCCTAATGATTTTACTTTATTTAAGCAATAACTTTAATATTGTGAATAAGAAGGCTTTTTTTTTTTTTAACGTAATGAATGACTTAAATATTTTGGTAAAAAAAATTGTTTTTATTTGACAAATAATTAAAATACCAATAATATTTAAGCCTAATGATTTGTTACTGATCAAGTTTTGAATTCTACTTCTGCTTTTCTGCCGATGTGGAGTGCGATTAATTTAAAATAAATATCTGTAAAACTTCAACCCTGGAGACGAAACATTTTGTGCATTCACGTCAAGTATCGCTTATTAAAGCAAAAAAAAAAGAAAAATCTGCGTTTTTGATTTCAGTATCTTTGAGTATGAAGGTGGGTCATGTCTTCCCTAAGTGTGGGGTTAAGTCTCCCTAGATCTAGGGACACTTGACCCTTATGATAATTTGAGGTTTTTTTTTTTTTTTTTTGTACCATTTCTACTCAGACTTATACTATTATTTTTAGCCATAATAATGTGTTAAATGACAAACTATTTTTTTATGTTTTTTATTTCGTTCTAACTATTCTACAAAAATAATAGAAAATAAAAAAACCAAAAATTGGGTCAAGTCTCCCTAGTTTCCCTTAACTACGGATTTACTTTTTAGCATTTACCGTTTTGCACAAACAAGCAAACTACCAGTATAGAACTAAACTTAACGGTGCTTTTAACGGTGTACATTATCCGAGAAAACGTATTTGTAATTTTACTGTATATCAGAAAAATACAAATTTGGAAAGCAAACATGAGAAATATAAAACAAAGAAATGTAATAAATATAAGGGGAACAAGAGTATTTTAAGAGCTGCTTTCGTTTAACCTAAGAATTTCAGTTTGAGTTTAAACTGAATTTTTGAACAAAATTTTCTCTTTTTTTTTTCAAACAAAGATTTTACTTCAAAAAATAGCTGTTTTCCATGTTTTGTCTCTACTTTTTGCATAAAGAAACAAAGCCTCCTTCACAATGCTATTACGACAGCAGAAATAAAAAATCCGAAGCGTGTTAATAATGGATGAAGCATTTCTCCTGAGCAATTTTCATCAATTTCTAAGGATAGCCAATTACACTTGACAAATATGTCCAGTAAGATAAAACGTGCTTTCGTAGAGCACTTCTTGCGCATTCCAAGCATACGTAAAATTCTTCGCGCGATTACACGAAAAGCACATATCACCGCACTTTTTGTTTTATTCCTCTCGAGTATAACAGGAAACAAAACTAAAACTGCTAAGAATGCTATTTTAACTTTTTTCTTAGTTTTATTATATTTCTGTATTTTATGCCATGACTGAAATTTATAGAAAAAATTTACTACGCATCTTCAAGACGATTTTTACTTCCTCTTACATAGTATAGGAAGTATTGTTGTTACATATGGCTTTTTTCAGAAGAATTGTATCCGCGATTGTATTGAGGGATTGTATTAAAGGATGTAGGAAATATTGTATTCGCGAAAAAAATTTCACTCAAAAATCGGCCTTAATTTCCATGTTGCTCACTCACGAATGAATGTTGAGTTTTTTTTTTTTTTTTTTTTTTTTTTTTTTTTTTTTTTTTGGACCCGAACACACGTGCATATATACCTAAGAACATATGGTCGTCCGAAATACACATTTGGACAATCCCAGGGTTAATTACAACGAGTTTTCTCGCGACGTCCATATGTGCGTATGTATCTGGCATAACTCAAAAACGGTATGCCGTAGAAAGTTAAAATTTGGTACGTAGACTCCTAGTGTTATCTAATTGTGCATCTTCCCTTTTGGTTGCATTCGGATGTTCTAAAAGGGGTATTTTACACGTTTTTTTTTGGGAGAGAAATCATTAGTTTCAATACTAACTCAAGTGGTTTTATAATTTGGCGGAAACTTGGTGACCAAATGTTGACGATATAAGTTTTGTCACCAACTTGGCCATAAATTCGGCGTTTTTTCTTTTTTTAAATCAGGTTTTAATTTGGCCACTATTGGGGATATTTAGAGAAGAAACCATTGAATCACATTTCTTTCGCCAATATTGAGAAAAATAATTTGTGTAAAACGTTTTTTGCTTTGGTTCGGAAAAAACTAGGGATGAAAATATTCAAAGTGTTTCCTTGCTTACTTTAAGGCAGTTATCATTAAATCGGAGTAAAACGAAGTCATGCGATACACACATAAGCTCGTTTACTTTTATTCTACACTAGTGGCACCCGCACGGCTTCGCCCGTAATAGAAAAATTAAAGGTCTTTTGGTTCTCCTGTATATTTACAAACAATGTATGGTGAATTTTCTCGTCAATTGGCTTGTACCCATGTTACGGTTCCACGTTATGATAATTTCGTAATTTATGATAGTTTTTTCTTAAAATTGGAATAAAAAAAGAACCACATCGAATTTTTGAAAAATCGCTTCGAGGTGCACACCCTCATGCTACAAACTAACTTTGTGCCAAATTTCATGAAAATCGGCCGAACGGTCTAGGCGCTATGCGCGTCACAGACATCCAGACATCCTCCGGACAGACTTTCAGCTTTATTATTAGTAAAGACGAGTAAAGCTTCTATGCTTATATTCCGGGTGTCATATCATACTTCCAAAAATGCAAATTTTTAATTTTTGATTTTAGGACGTTATTCAATGCAACATGTTGAAACTAGAAATTAGATACACAATCAATTTTGGTTCAGTTTGATATCTGCGTACAATCATTAAGCTTAGTTGCATTTCATTTCAAAATAAAACATATTATCGCTGTAACTCTGCCATTAAATCAAATGTAAAAATACATTCAGGCGACTTTGAATTGGATTTGCGATATTTATAAAATGCAAATTGGTGTGGGCAAGTGTGTACTGTTCTAGTTGTTTTATATATATACTAGTGGTACCCGCACGGCTTTGCCCGTAATAGAAAAATTAAAAGATCTTTTAGTTCGCCTGTATATTTACAAATAATGTATGGTGAATTTTCTCGCCAATTGGCTTGTACCCATGTTACGGTTCCACGTTATGATAATTTCGTATCTCGCCAACTTGCTTACGCCCATGTTGCGGTTCCACAATATGATAATTTCGTAAATAATGTATGGTGAATTTTCTCGCCAATTGGCTTGTACCCATGTTACAGTTCCACGTTAGGATAATTTCGTAATTTACTCGTCCATCTTATGATATTTTTGTTCTTAAAATTGGAATAAAAAAAGAACTACATCGAAAAAAGCACCTTGAAGCGAACCTTCGCACCTTGAAGCGAAAAATCGCTTCAAGGTGCACACCCCATGCTACAAACTAACTTTGTGCCAAATTTCATGAAAATCGGACGAACGGTCTAGGCGCTATGCGCGTCACAGAAATCCAGACATCCTCCGGACAGAGAGATTATCTTTATCTTCTTTACTAATAATAAAGCTGATAAAGAAGAAGATGTATGGTGAATTTTCTCGTCAATTGGCTTGTATCCATGTTACGGTTCCACGCTATGATAATTTCCTATTTCGCCAATTTGCTTGTGCCCATGTTACGGTTCCACGTTATGATAATTTCGTAATTTGCTCGTCCATCTTAAGATAATTTTGTTCTTAAAATTGGAATAGAAAAAGAACCAATTTTCGAAAAATCGCTTCGAGGTGCTCACCCACATGCTACAAACTAACATTGTGCCAAATTTCATGAAAATCGGCCGAACGGTCTAGGCGCTATGCGCATCACAGAGATCCAGACAACCAAACAGCCTACAGACATCTTCCGGACAGAAAGACTTTCAGCTTTATTATTAGTAAAGATAAAGATATATATTGGGAAGGAACACATAGGCTTAAGAGGCAAAAATAAATAAATACGCGTGAAACCAGAATAATAAAATTATAATCCTCTATGCTGCCGTACTGTTTTAAAACTCATATGTTAAATAAATAGAAAAATCTGATATGAGCAGAAAAGAATTTATGAATTTTGACCGTTTTGATTTTTTGTAGTCATAAATATTTTACAGAGGCACAGGAAGACAAATCAGCATTTTTTCTGAAAATTGGTATCTTCTTCATACTTAAATATGCAAAGTTGTGATAATAGTTGAATATTTAAATAATACTTAGTTTTCAACTCTGAAGCGAAGAAGCATCTTAGATACTTTTTAATATCAAAAATTCTTTGCGAGTAAATCTTCGTGATTAAATATATATATATATATATATATATATATATATATATATATATATATATATATATATATATATATATATATATATATATATATATATATATATATATATGTGTGTGTGTGTGTGTGTGTGTGTGTGTGTGTGTGTGTGTGTGTGTGTGTGTGTAAACAATTTCTTTATACATTTAATCTCTTTAAGTAAGTTCAAAAGAAAGAAAGAATGCAACACTTTCTATTGTTTAACATGTACGACAACCAAAAACACAATTTTAAAGCAATAGTCTTTTCATTTTTTCTTTAAAAAACATTTCACTCTTACGTTATCCTTGAAAAACTTTGGAGCAGTTTCTGTATTTATTCATGAAGTTCTTCGAAACTTTGATCTCAAGATAGATACTTTCATTTCTAGATTTTTCTCAGACAACTTTTATTTTCATCCAATGCAGAGTGAAAAAGGGAAAAAATAAAACTTTTCTACTCTGAACAACCTACTCGTATTATTCCATTGTAGTTTTTAAGATATACAATATATCTTCAGAAGATATATAAAAAAATGTTTGTAAATGAATCTTTCGATTTAAAAAAAAAATCATCCAAAATACAAATTTAGGAGAAATAAAAAAAATGTGTGTGTTTACGAATGTTTCCAGATAAAAAGTTCAAAAAATTCTTTTGATGTTGTCAAATGATAAAGCTCTAGTTATTAACGTTTTTAATCTTAGTAAGAGCCTTCTAATGTTTTGTGCAGTATTTATTTGGTTAATATATAGCTTATTTGTATTTTTAATATTTTTCAAAGTCAAGTACATGCGAACAAAGTGAAATAGTTCATTCCTTTTACTCATTCAATTATTTACTAAATCACTGGCGTATTTTTCCGCATATATATACTAGCCAATGATCGAGTAACCCACGAGTTTCAACAATGAAACTCGTGCCATGGCATGATAATTTGATAATACGTTTCGGTAATGTTTAACATGCAGGGAAAGGCTTTATTGTGACAAGGCTGAACTCGATCCGCTAACGTAACTGTTTTACTAGTAAGAAACGTAAAAAATGGTCAACAAAATACGACATCTACTGGAGTTTAGGGCTAATCCACTGGAGTCGGGGTGAAAATTTCAATGATCAAAATATCAGCAAACAGGCAATGACTTCTTTAAAATGTAGAAGCAATTTTCACCCGTCATACCTTGACGGGCCACTTTCAAGTTAATTAAATAATATTTTACATTCCTTCATTTTAGAATTATCTTATTAATTAATTCATTCACTTCCTTTCTTATTCATTCACTATTTTATTCACTCATTTATTGTTCTTCATTTATTAACTAATTAATTAATTTATTTATTAGTTTTTTGTTTCATTATATTTTCATTTATTAAATTATCCTTTTATTTGCTCATTGGTTTGTCAAAAACTACTTTTTAAACTCGAGTATTTCATTCGATAAATATTTCATTTTTCACTTTGTTCCTTGACAAAAAAAGTGAAAATCGTCCACTTTTTTTTAAGGAACAATTATACTGCCAAAAATAAAAAACAATTATTCAATGCAAGTTTTATTATAAAAGGCAATACACTTTCTTTCTGAACTGTAATTTTCAAAACAAATTTTCACGTTGTTCAGTTTAAAGAAGCTCAGTCATCTTAACCATGTCACTTTGCCCCACATTCCCTTACTATACCTCTCCATATAGCAGAAAAGTTCACCTACCAATTTTACTGGTTTTCTCCATATTTTTAATTGTTAAACTGTGAGCTTTTAAAAGTGCTCAGCTTATTAACTTTTAGTGGAAGCTCAACCAGGACGTATGATACTTCTTGAAAAAACATATTTATTTTGTGCAACATCAAGAAGAGTCAAAGTTAAAAAGTAACTTGTTTATTATGGCTATGATATATACAAATACAAATACAAATGTGACGACCAGCAACAGGCTCTGGGCCCAGCTAGGCTAGTCCTAGTCAATTAATTATTCCCCAATGAAGATCAATGGCCCTCTTAAAGCTATCCACTCCCTTGCTCATTACCGCCTCTTCCGGTAAGCTATTCCAAGTGCCCACGACCCTGCTAAAGTAGTAGTTTTTCCTGATTTCCAAGTTAGTCTGAGATTTAAATAGCTTAAAACAATGACCCCTTGTCCTGCTTTCCCCGCAAAAATTTAATCCATTTACATCTTTCATTTTGATAAATTTAAATAACTGAATCATGTCCCCTCTGACTCTCCTTTGCTCCAGGCTATACATGTTAAGCCTATTAAGTCTGGTATCATAATCTAAATCTGAGAGTCCCCTTACTAATTTAGTTACCCTTCTTTGAACCCTTTCCAATACAAAAATATCTTTCTTCAGATAAGGCGACCAAAACTGAACAGCATACTTCAAATGAGGTCTTACTAAACTCCTATATAAAGGCAGAAGAACTTTCTTAGATTTGTTAGAAATAGATCTATTGATGAACCCAAGCATTTTGTTGGCTTTGTTACTAGCAATACTGCACTGTTGACTAAACTTGAAGTCCTGATTTATAAAGATACCCAGATCCATAACATTTTCTGCCTGATTTATGACTGAACCCTGTAAACGATATCTCATACGCTTAT
Source organism: Uloborus diversus (assembly GCF_026930045.1). NCBI lineage: Eukaryota > Metazoa > Arthropoda > Arachnida > Araneae > Uloboridae > Uloborus > Uloborus diversus. Next base: position 45,362,619 of record NC_072739.1, on the reverse strand, counting down.
TTCCATGACCTAAGTGTAGCACTTGACATTTCCCTACATTAACTGCCATACCCCATTTATCTGCCCACTTAGTAATATGATCTAAATCCTCTTGCAGCTGTTTTACTTGTTCTTCATTTTCGACAATCCCCATAACTTTTACATCTAACCCAAAGTAAAGTTTTTCCTCCTATTCCAATGTCAGCTAACTTGCTGAGAAGAGCAACATGCGGTACCTTGTCAAAAGCTTTTTGAAAATCAATATAAACAACATCCACACATTTTTTGTTATCTAAAGCTGAGGTAACCTTGTCGTAGAAATGCAATAAATTAGTAGTACAGGATTTACCTTTCCTGAAAATAAGAAGCATTGAAAATATTCAAAATAACATCCACTAATTCCTCTGCACATTCAACTAAAATTTTCGGATAAATATTATCTGGTCTCGGAGCTTTAGTTGCTTTAATCTTTTTCAAATGAAATAAAACCTCCTCTCTGGAAAATACAAAATCCTCAAGCTGTATAATAGCTTGTGTCTTGTTAGTGTCAACTGTTGAGAGACACTTATCGTTAAACACACTGGAAAAAAAGTTATTTAGAACATTTGCAATATCCCTATCGCTTTGGATTAAATTTCCATACTCATCAACTAAAGGCCCAATACAATGACATGTTAAACGAAATATTAAGAATACGCTCTTTACAATATTAAGTAGCTCATTATACTTTAAATGACTTCTGACGCTAGCATTCTAAGTCAAAGTATGAAACGTTAAACATATTGAACTATGATATTCATGTCAAGAGCAGTAAGCAGAAGCTATCGGCAGAAACGGACAGACTCAACTGAGCTGCCGAAAAAGACAACCAAGTCTGACTTGGGTTGAAATTGAAAGGGAAGAGAATGAGGCAACGTGCCGGGAGCTTAAATGCTACCGGCAATTTGCATATTCTGCTGACGCGATCTCGTTGCAAGAAGGAAAGAACGAATGAGAAAAACTAATGCAAATTAAGGTTGCCAACACTATTGGAAAATAATTTACCTCCTTTCGTAACATTAATTGTGGCCCTTGCATCCATTTGCTTCTCGCTGGCTCCATTGCTTAATAAAGAATATTTCGAAGTAAAAATCTCTGCACATATCGTCGTTACCATGCTAAACACGTCACAAGGTAAGATATAATTTTCATTAAAAGGCTGGAGAGGATTTTCCCTCACTAAACCGAAATCTACCAAATTCATCCTATCAAAGGTTTTCTTATCGTTTTGGAAACGCGTAAGAAGACGCGTAAGAAGGTATTTTGTTCTTTATAAGTTAATTGCAAACCAATTTTTTTTTAAATTATACTGAAATTTTTAGAAGGGAGAAAAAAGTTTCTTACACTGTTTATCTAATGGAATTTGAATTGCTTTTTGTATTTTTATCAATTTGTTTTGTTTTCTCCCTTTCTATCCTGGGAAAATATCCCTTAAGTTGCTTATGAAATAAATAATTATAAGGGTTTTAGTTTTTCTTGTCCTTTGTTAACTTTATTTATTTTTCAAATTAAAAAAAAAAATGATGCAAATTGCAATTTTAAAGGAAAAAAATCTCATGTAAACATTTTACCGCATGACTTTTCTGACGGCATAGAAGCCCTTACTTCGATTTACATGCAAGAGCTTTTAAACTAAATTCCATATTTAAAATACTTAAAAGTATCATTTGTATTGCATTAATGCTCTCAACAATTTGATATCTTCCTAATATTCATATTTTTCATATAGATATTCCTATTGCTCTTTCGCACAAGAGCAGCCAAAATTTATCTTCTTGAAGGGGGAGAGAGGCTAGTTCTTAAATACTCTAATTTGCTTATAAACTACCGTATTAAGGGGGTCACGGGCACAAAAATCGTCAATTTTTTCTCTTTTTTTTTCCTTATCATTTAAAAAAAAGTTTTTTGTTTAAAAGAACGTTTGAATCTTGTTTCTATCTCAATTAGAACGAAAGATATAATTGATTACAGCGAAAGATGTAATTATTTTTGTTGCATTTTTTAAAAACTTTAAACGCTGTCTCCATGATGCAATTTTTCTCGATTTTTTGCATTCAAATTCTTAGAAGTCAAGAACTAATAAAGATGAAGTAATGAAATTTAGAGCATATCTTTTTCAAGCAGTTTATTTTAGTTTTTATTCGGCAAAATAAATTTAAAAAAAAAGAAGGGTTTTTTTTTGCAAAAAATATATATATTTTTTAAGTATCTTCAAATTTTTTGAATTTTTTCTTCAAATATTTTCTATTTTGTATTGAATTAATATTGTTGAATTCGCCAAATAAAAATTAAAGCTTAGATATTTGTGCATAAGTTTTCGAAAAGAAAATTGAAAATTGATCAAGAATATTTTGAGTTTTAACGATTTAAAGCACCCCCCCCCCTTTTTTTTTTTTTTTGAAAAACAAATGAAATTTGAATGAAAAAAAGTTAAATATTTATGTTACGATTTTGCTTCTTAAATAGATGGTAAATAAGTAAAAAAAAATTCAAAACTCTAAACTGTTTAATAAAATTGATATTCAATCGAAAAACATAATTTGAGAATTCAAGACGTCAAAAATCAAATGAATGCTGGACACTTTTTCTTTTTTTTTTTCACTTTGGAAAAAAAAAAAGAAACATTCTTTCTTTTGTTATCCAAGAACCCTCTCTTTCCTCAAAAGAAAATAATAACTTAATCCGAAAATAAGAACACTATATTTTAAGATGTTTTAAGTATTTATTTAACATGCCCTGTATACCCATCCTAAAGCTGCCTCGGTGAATTTCTTTGGAAATCTCGTGCTACGGATCTCATGTATAATTCACGAAATACTTCAGACAGTTTGATCTTGGATCAGGAATTTCCCCAGTTTGACATTTTCGGAGACTGACTCTGCATTTTTTTACTGGATCCGTTGTTAAACAACTTCGCATTTTTCGATTCCGGTTGTCAAGTTTCATGTCACTGCATATTTTACTTGTATAAAAAACAGAGAAGAATAGGGAGCGTAAGATCAAAAAATATATCCACAGCAAAATGGAAACCTATTTTTTACATTTTATTCCAGTTCTTTCCGGGAAATGCCTTTTACTGTGTTTGACTAGTACGTGGGAGCAAGTCAAATATTGCCGATTTCGATTATGTTTCAAATTTGAAGATGATTTAGTAGCGGTTAAATATTGATCTACATGATTTTCTGAGTTCTTACCAGCATCTCGAATTAAATAGGATGTAAAATCATGGTATTAAGCTCACAAACTAGCGTTAAAAATGACGTATTGGTATTTCAAATATCTGTAAAACTCATTCTCTTTTTGGTTAGAAACAAAACAGTGGGTGTAAGTATTTAACTACTCTTCTCCCTTTACGACACTTATATATCGTATACTACCTGCGTTGCACGGTCTAACTAGAAAATAAAAGTTGTGGCAAGTGACAAAAGTTCTACATTCAGTAATTAAAAAAATAAAATGGGGTATAATTTCTCGTCTAATAGGAATTTCGAATCTATAGAAAGACCAATTTTATGACGGAAAATTTAAATTTTGAACTCTTTGGATTTTTTTTTAAATTTCAAAGTTTTAGCTTTTATCATTAATAGGTGTAAGCATTCTGTTTTACAGATTTTCTGGATCGCCCCCCGCCCCTACGGGAGTTTTTCGCCTCCCGGAGAGGTGAACACCATAGATCTTTAAAAGGGATAGATAGGCCTTTCTCCTACAGCGCAGCGTATTTCGCCCGGAGAAAGTGGGGTCATCATGATTCTTCCGAGAATCACGTGATCAAGGGACATCGTGTCTCCCTCTTTTCGGGCAGCAGTGATATAACGATATAACAATGCAAAGCGTCGTTAAGTCCAGGATTGTCTGAAGATTTTTATTATACTTATGTGAGAAATCTCTATATGTGTGAATCTGAAATTTTCTAGCGAAAGAGGGTTTGATGAATTTTATTAAAAAATAAAGATATAGTGAGTAACAGAAATCTTTCTTTCTGCGAAAGGCAAAAAAAGTCCCCATGCAGAGTTGGAATTAAGAATATTTTAAGCAATTTACTGTAGATGCCGAGCATTATATTAAATCACTAAAAACAAGCGATGAAAAATTAGTTATAGTATGTCCGCGAAAAACTGGATTTTTAGGTTTTTCTAATTTCTATGAAAAGTGTGCTGGGAACATATAGGTGCCCGAAGTCCAGTTCTAAACTGCGTAATGACTTATAAGCTTACTCAGGATCACCTTGAAACTTTTTTCAGTGCAATCAGGTTATGAGGGGGGATTCAACAATAATCGTCGGACAATTTCGAAGTGCGAAAAAAAGATTATTCATTCATACGGAAATTAAAGAGTCCAGTTCTTCAAATTGCCTGATTCTGACAACCTTCAAATGCTAAGATTAAATTTGAAGCGTAACAAAAATGCTTTGAAAAAAAGCCTTTTCTTCCGATTCCTTTGACGACGATTTGGAAAATTCAGAAATCATCTCAATTAACATGACGCAGCTAATTAATGATGTTTCTGACTACGCTGGATTTTTTGTCCGGCAAGTGCACTCTATTGTGAACTGCGACAACTGCAACGCAGTCTTAACTACAACAAATAAAAAAAATAGACCTAATAAAATTTAAGAATTTTGAGACACATTCATGTATGATAACTTATTGCAAGATTGCAGCCATTGAAATATGTACATTTGTGAAGAACAACTGAGCGAGAATGTGAAAAAGTTTTGGGAGTAAAACACAAAAATATAATGTTACTCATGAGACCACAAGAGTTATGAGAAAATTTTCGAATTCAGTTTTTCTAAGTTTAAATAAGCATATGTTGGAAACAGAAGCACAGATTTTCTCATTTAAAAGTTTATAAAATTAATCGTTACTAAATATTTAAGCGTTAGAATGTATCGCGCAGTCAATTCAAACAATGAAAATAATTCACAAAGACCAATAAGTAAGAAACTAACAAAATTAATATTGTTAAGGGACAATAATCACTAGTTTTCTTCACCCTCGAGTTTAAATTGTCAAAATTATCATATTCTGTGGACGAAAAAAAAAAGAAGAAAAGAAAAATTGGGGAGGGGGCGGAAGTCAAATGACCATTCATGTAGTTTATAATTGCAAATGAATTTATTTTCTGAGTGCTTAAAAAAAAAAAAAAAGAAAACACTGAAGTTACTTAAAAATTAGGAACAAACCAAAGTTATTGGTTTGGCTAATATAGTGTTGGTGCGAAACGCATGCGAATATTAGAATATTATTTAATTGAGTTGATATTCGATACTATTTACATTTGTATTTCTAATTGGTTTATGGTTTTAGATAGGGTTTTATGTTAAATTGTTGCACTGGCTTCAAAAGTTGTGGGAAAGAGCACGCATTGAAACTATTTATCTGTATTTGAAAAATTTGATTGAAATAAAAGAAAATTTATAAGGTCAATTTTTGTTTAAGATTTTTGAAGACGTCTATTTCTACTCAGTATTTAAAGCACTTGAAAAACTGTTTAAATAGCTTGTGCGCCTGCTTCAAAAGTTATGATGGGAAAATATCTAATGAACCATTCCATGAAAAAGCTGTCATTTTGTCCCGCATTTCATTAAAAAGTAATAACTTAAAAAGTAACAAAGAACATTTTTTGCAAAAGTACAACAAATACATTTGCGATATCTTAATGAAAAAAAAAAGTTACCTTTTTTAATTATTACTTTTAGTGAAAAATATGAGGTGTTACGTGAGGGACAGAGTGTTCCCTTTTTCTCTAATATTGGGTAAAATGCTTTAATTTAACTCATGCTTAAAGGGGGGTTTAACCCTTAAAGCATTTAACCCATGGGTTAAATGCTTTATTTTCCCTTAATTGTGCAAATGATCGCGGCGCAAAGTAATTCTCTTCGATAAGGGAAATAGTTTCTTGTGAGGGGTGTCCCTTGATCACGTGATGTCCAACGGGGGATGTTGACGCGCGCTCTGAGGAGAAAAGTGGGGAGAAGGCACATCTATTCTATTTTAAGATCTATGGTGAACACTCCCTCCCCCCAACGGGAATTCCTGAGCCTCAAAAGGATCTCTTGGCTTAATTTGGCAAATCTCCAATGCAAACTGCATAAGGAGCATACTTATATAACGACCATATTTATGAAACAAACTTGTGTAAGAAACATACCTGTGTGTGAAACATATTTGTGTTTGAAACAAACTTGTGTAGGAAACATACTGGTATAATGAATATGTTTGTGTATGAAACATACTTTTGTACATGAAACATACTTGTGCATAAAACATACTTGTGCATGAAACATACTTTTGTACATGAAACATACTTGTGCATGAAACATACTTTTGTACATGAAACATACTTGTGCATAAAACATACTTGTGCATGAAACATACTTGTGCATGAAACATACTACTGCATGAAACATACTTTTATAACGAACTTACTTGTGTATGAAACATACTTTGAATGACGAACATACTTTGAATAACGAACATACTTGTATAAGACACATATTACTTGAGTAAGACACATACTACTTGTGTATGAAACATACTTGAGTAAGACACATACTACTTGTGTATGAAACATACTTGTGTAAGACACATAATACTTGTGTATGAAACATATTTGTGTAAGACACATACTACTTGTGTATGAAACATACTTGTGTAAGAAACATATACGTACAGCCATTTTCATATTAAATGGATTTGTTTCTTTTGCGTGTTTCAATCAATTATTGTGGTTGAATCGGTGCAATTTACACTCTTAGCGAAATTTCTAAAGTGGAGACAGTAAAATATTTTTTGCTCATAAAAATCTCTAGGACGGGGTCTCGCAGCGCATAAGGGGAAAATGGGGCGAACAATAATGTTTGACTGGAATGATATGAGAAAATACGGTGTGCATATAAGGGAAGTATGAAAACTCTTATCTATATTCCTTAAAACTAATCTGAAACTTTTGCTGCAATCCGTTTGAATTAGGAAACATCAATGGGAAATATTTTCTTCACAAGTTTAGATTAAAAAGCAGCGTTCATTCCCTGTTTCTGTCATAAAAGTTACTGAAACTGCATTTCTTAATAAAATAAAATGATGGAAAAGAAAAAGAACTTCAAAACAAAACATGGATGGAAAAGAAAATTTCTACGAAAATCCGCATTTTGTCTCTATTTAAACTGGGAGAAAATTTTACACGAAAAGATTGTTCCAAGAATGAGTTCAAAGTGAAATAAGTTTTCAAACTTTACCAAGAAAAATGTTTTGCAACCTGTGTTCTTAACGAAATAAATTTTAGAAACCTACAATTATTTTTTTAAACTGGAACAAATAAAAACTTTTCGGATATTTCAACAAATAAAATAAATCAGTTTTTCCATGAAGAAATAGAGTAAAAATATACTTAATGAGTTTTATTTGTTGATGTTTTTAAGGTTATTTATTTATTTGTTTACTTTTGAAAAACAACTTTATTTGTAATTCATAAGCTCATATAATAAAATTTTCATTGTGATGTTTGATAAAATACTCAAATTAATAATTAACGATTTATTCTTATAACTTCATGTTATTCATTTATTACTCAGAAAATATCTGTAACAGTTATTGAGGAATATTAACAAAAACTAGTAATTTTTAATGTAATAAAGGAAATTATGGTATTTGATGTGAAATTATTAGTCTTAAAATCATCACAAAACTCAAGAGAAAAAATCGCAAAAAATACGAGACCCAGTTTTATGGTAAGCCTCGTTATAAACAACTTATTATTTCCATGTTTTACAAAGATTTTGATGTACTTTAAATTACTAATATTTAAGCACAGTACATAACTATTATTAAGCACATTACTAATATTAAGCACAGTACATCAGGGGGATCCGCCCCCTGCTCGTTTGCTCTCACCAACCCCCGAGTCTTGTGCTTCGCAATTTTATTTGATTCACAAAGATTTAAATCATCTATGAGAAAGAATTAGAGAAAAAAACAGTGTTGCGAGTTCCGTTTTCGAACAAATGAAAATCCCCTCTCCTTCCCGTAGGAATTTAAGTAAAGAATCCGCAATTAGATAATAATCCCACTGCCACCCAAAGACACAAAGAACTTGATAGAAATACGCATAATCAGGGAATTGAGAAAAAATGCTTTGAAGAGCCCCCCCCTTTCCCGGGCTCCAAACTAACTTGTACCAACTTGCACAGCTATAGGTGCTAAGGGGCTTCTGAGCATTGCAAAACGGCAACTTTGAACGTTGAAAAGTCAAATTCGTGGTCTCTAGTGATATATTTTACTCTTTAGCTTCAGGCTTGAATTGAGTTCAGCCTAGATCTTTTCGCTAAAATAAAACTCATATGTATGATGTTCTAATTAACTGAGAAAATTGAAACAAGCTTTACTTGATTGAGAAAAAAAAATCTCTTTCGAACGACATCTTATGTTAAGGAGTATGGGAAATCTTGCATCCCTTCAATAGGCAATTTACGGACATTTTAGATTAAAGAATTAATTACAGAAAAACTAATTCGAAATTCAAAATATAAAACACCAGATGCACATCCCCGGGACTCGAAGTAATTTTGTACAAAATTTCAAGGTTGTAGATGCTATGGGGTCTCCTGTACGCAGATCCGCCACAGACTTCCTTTCATAATTTCTTTGACCTTAATTTTTTGTGATGTATAGGGATACTTGAAATTACTATTTTTTTTCTTTTATTTATTTAAGTTATAAATGAAGATTTAAATTCTTATTTGAATGAACCTCAATGGGCAAAGCTGGAAACTATCTCATACAATGAGCCGAAAAAAACGCTTAATCAATAGAAACTAAATAGGAGTCTTCATAAAACTAATTTTGTAAAAATAAAAAAAATTAAAAAAAACGTGATGACTACGACAATAAATATGAAAAATATAATGAATAAAAGAGATATAAGAAATCTTCACAAACTCTTTTCTTATATTCTGCATAATAAATAAAAAAAATAGCAATAATTTGTTTCCTCCCTCCCCCCACAAAAAAAAGTCTATATTTGAGTCGAAAACAAAAAACATTAAGAATATCGAATAATTATGTAAATTAAAGTGCATTGATTGTCAAGTTCTGAAGCAATGATAAGAATTGTTTGCGTAGGATGCATACGTTTAATTGTTTTGAAATTATGTGAATAGAGTTTGTCCAAAAATACCAAACAAAGGTAGCTTTCTAAATGGAACAATACAATTTTATTTAATTTTAAAATTTAACTAATGTAAAATTTGTTTTGTTATTGAATGAAAATGTTTTTCTAAATTAATTGGAAACAATGGACTTAATTTAACTGATGCTTTCGAATACCTTATGAAACTATGAGTCAAATATTAGGGGGAATCGGGTGGATTTCAAAAGATGGTTTTAAATTTACAACCCCAATCAATGTATGTTCACTGCACGGCACCAGGGCAGTACTCTGGGGGTGGCATTAGAGAGCGATTCGCTACCGTTTGTGACTGATGTTCTACAAATAAAATTACACTAAAAAAAGTTCAAACTCCGAAGGGGAGGGGGGGAGTCCCCAAAGCTCCCTTTCTATAACGTCAACTAAGATACTCTGTAATTGCCTTTTAAGAATTTTAATTTCTAAAAATTTCAGGAAATACCGAATTCCATCTCTCTACTTAAGGTCATCAAAGGCGGCCAAAAATTGCATTTTTAGGACTTCCAATTCCAAATAATTTCCTTGATAGGGCTCCAAACCCCACCCCTTCCACAAACGTTATGAAATCTAGCCAAGTAGGATTTTAATTTCAAAAACAGAATCAGGGGAAAGCCTTTGAGCTTTACCTCTGTTTAACATCGCGAAAAGACGGTCTAAAGCTCATTTTCAGATCTTCAATTTCAAAAAATTTCAGGGAAATGCTCCTAATTCCATTCTTTCGCCTAACGTTATCAAAGATGGGCAACTGAGTTCTTAGGAGTGAGATTTAAAAATTTCTGGGGGAAACCCCCTAACCCTCTTTAACCTAACATCTTTGATGATCGTCTAAAATTGCTGTTTTGGAAATTCAGTTTCAAAAAATTACTATAGAAAAATCTCTGAACACATTGTTACCAAAGATGGCCTAAAAATGATGTTTTTAGCTCTAATGTTTCGAGATATTTAAATAGGAAGGCCCTCACACCGACCCTCTCCCTAACATCACCAAAAATCACCTGGAATTGTATTTTGGAACTTTTATTTCGAAAGTTCCAAAGGAGAGTTCCGAATCCCATTCCTTCCCCTCATATCAACACAGATAAAATTCCATTTCGCTTTTAAGAACATCACTTTAAAAAAAATTTCCTGGGGAGAGCTCCATTTCTTAACATCATCAAACATGGTATTATTAAACTACATTTTTAACCTTGAGAAGATACTTTTTACTAACCTAAATTTATATATATATATATATATATATATATATATATATATATATATATATATATATATATATATATATATATATATATATATATATATATATATATATATATATATACTGGCATCCAAAAGTTAAGCATAATTGTTATTTATGTGAGTAATGTGAGAAATATACATCGAAATAGGGGGAAACGTGATATGCGAGTGCAACACGGTTACAAAATAAGGAAACTACTCAAAAAAACAGTAATATTTACTTTTGTCATCCCAAAAAATAGTTTAAATGAAAATTAGGCATATGAGGAGTTTACTCTTAGTAGAAAAATTTTTCTTTAAAAGATGATGCTGAATTTCAATAGCGTGTATGGCCACCTCTGACTGCCAGGCACGCTGCACAAAGATTACTCATACTTTTTATGAGGTGGTGGATGAGTTGTGGGCTTAAACAGTTCCAAGCATGCTGGAGAGCTCTTTTTAGCTCCGGAGCGGAGCTTGGCGGGGGACGAACGGGCTGCAAGTTGTCTCCCGAGCATATCCCAGACATGCTCGATAGGGTTCAGATCAGGGGAGTTCGCTGGACACGTTATTCGCTGGATATTTTCTGATTCGAGGAAGTCATCGACCACAGCTATTCGGTGACATGGCGCGTTATCGTCCATGAATATGAACTCAGGACCAACAGCACCTCGAAACAAGCGAGCATAAGGCTCAAGAACCTCGTCTCTGTATCTTTGACCAGTGTCTCAAACCTTTGACCTGTCTCAAAAATATGGAGATCGGTGCGGCCCGCCCACACCATTACTCCTGCTGACGCAAAGGGATGTCTTTCTCTTATGTTTTGCGGTTGGAAATGAGTCCTCTTTTCTCTCCAGATTGTTACCTGACGAGAATCACTCTGTAGAGTAAAGCAGGACTCATCACTGAACATCACATTAGCTCATTGTCCCAGACTCCAATGCCGATGTTGCAAGCTCCAGTTTAAACGAGCGCGTTTATGCGTTGATGTGAGAGGAATGCAAACTGGTGGTCTTCTGGCATACAGACCGACATGATTGATCTCCTGTAAACAGTTTGCCTCGAAATTGTTATTCCTGTGACCGGCACTGAGTGCCGAACCCAGTTCTCTGGCACAGCTGTCCCTATGACGTCGTGCAGAAATTGCCAGAAAACGATCTTGGCTTGCGGTTGTGACTCTTGGTCGAACTGGTACTGGTCGGCGGGTAACATCTCCCGTATTTGAAAACCTCTGCCACAGACTCGAGATTACACACTGAGGCACATTAAGAATACGAGACACTTCAGTTTGTGATCGTCCAGATTCTAGCATTCCAACGATTCTTCCTTTCGCAAACATGTCCGATTGGCGTCTCTGTGCCATTATTAGTTCTGTTTCACCAGATCCAATGTTTCTTGGTACAGCAATTGCATGAAACGCGCCTGAACTCTCTAAAGCGTGCGAGCTGTTTTATCCAAATTCCGAAACGCGCACCTAATTCGCGCATGACACCATCGACTATACTATTTTGCATAAACATATTGTTTCTTCTTCAACCAATGAATCTCCATAAGTAACTTTACATAATTTTACGAAAATTTACAGATTTTTCTTGCATTTTATGAATTATGCTTAACTTTTGGACACCAGTGTATATATATATATACTTATATCGTATCCCACCTACGAAAATGAAACAACTCAAAAAAAAAGACACCATTAGAGAAGATCGAGGTTTTACGCAATCGTAGTTTTAAGTGATTTTGTCTCAAATATTACGAGTACAATAAGCGATTTTTTTTTTTTTTTTTTTTGATGTTTACTGTTTAGGTTTCGCTGTCTAAATTAATTATGCATACCTAAAGTTATTTCTTCTAAATTATTATCATTTAATAAATTTTCTGTATTGATTGTTTCGTTTTTGCGCCACCAGGCGTTAGTTATGTCAGCTAGCTTGGTACGAATTTTTGGCAAGAAAGAGCATTAATCATAAAATTTAAATCAATAGTTACTACATTTTTCCAAAGTTTTGGGTTGTGTCACTTTCGTTGGCGGGCTGCCATATATTAAATAAACTTCGATTAACGGCTTCTTCGAATGAAAGAATTTCGGATAATCAAGGTGCTGTATTTTTTAAGGACATAAAACCCTATGTTTCGTAAAGAGAAATTAAATAATAATCCAGCTAGGGAAATCCACTATTATAATGGATCAACGTAACATTTCTGTGCTGATCATGCTGGTTTAATCGATAGTCATGTCTCTCACACATAATTACTTCCTCCCGATTTGGACAGTCGATGAGCCGCGTTGTTTAACGGATACATATATTGGAGATCATTAGGGAAGTAACTAATACATTTCTAATATTGTGGAATGCATGCATATGTGGAAGGAGTAGTTTAACCTCAAGCTCATTATGACTAAAAATAGCGACTGCGCTGCGGCAAAAACTAGATTGCATTATTATCTTTCCTTTTCTTTTGCTTGAAAGAAGTCATTAAAAGAATATTGAAAATGCTGAGTAATAATAATTGATTTTCTGAATAATAGAATTTCGCCTTTATTACTCCTCCAATATTTCATTTAGATTTTTCCTCAGACGTTAATTAATTAAGAATTGGAGTTTCTTTTTTTATTGGTCAATTGAAGACATTGAAAATATTTTTTTTCTGGAGAATTGTTTCAGCAATAACACTACATCATCTGATAAATTTAAAGAAAAATAAATATTAAAGTGGAATTGAGATTCGGGGGGGGGGGGGATTAAGAGGAATGGGGATGACCATAAATGATGTCGCCCTTTTTTTCAACATTTTGGAACACCCTGCTTCCACTCCTTTGTCATAAGTTGTCATATTTCACCTTACCCCCTCTCCTTGTCACATGTCTCCCTTCATTTTATAAACATTTTTAAATGTTTTTATTTCTACCAAAATGTGTGATGTCATACTTCTTTTAACCCCCTCCCTCCAATTTGTCACAAACCGTCAGAATTTCATGAACCCCCTCTCCATCAACTCAGATCAGAGCATGCCATCATTTTAAGGCAGTGAGAAGAAAGGCGCCAAAATTAAAAATTTCGAGATAACCTGTGCAAAAGGTAGAACTTCTCCTCTGCATTGGTTCAAGGGATAGTACTAGTAGCCCTGGTAAATTCTGCTCAACAGCATGATTCAGGAAAAGGTTTTAATGAAAGCATACCTAGGATCTGAACTTCAAATGTTTTTTTCTCGAAACTGAAAGTCCACTTACATCCCTTTGCTTCTCACTGCCACATTTATTGACGGATACCATAAAAATTTCATAAAAATTATAAAGTGGTTATAGACTCTTGGGGCAATGATGAACACTTCTTTGTAACTTATCTATATTTATTCACATAACGTATTTATACTTATACTAGAAATTCGCCCGTTAAGGTATGAAGGGTGAAAATTGCTTCTCTTCTTCCACATTTGAACGAAGCCACTGACTGTTTGGTGATATTTTGATAGTTAAAATTTTAACCCTAACTTCAGTGGATTAACCCTAAACTCCAGTGAATAACGTTAATTTTCAACCGCTTTTCCTTTTATTCATTCCCCTGAAATGATACAGTCTTACCAGTGAATCAGTTGAGTTACCGGATCGAGTTCAGCCTTGTCACAATAAAGCCTTTCCCTGCATGTTAAACATTACTAAAACACATTATCAAATTATCATGCCGTGGCGCGGGTTTCATTGTGGAAACACGCGCGTTAATAGATCATCGGCTATTATTTATGTGAGGATTTTGCACAAACTATATAATACAAGTTGAAGTTATCTATTGCAGCTAATAGCAACACTGAACTCCGAGCCCACGCTCCAAAAAGTCTAGTTCAAGTTTTTCCCACAAGTCTCTCAAGTACCCGTCACTTCTACCGTTAGTCCCCAGGCACACGACAATTTCAAGCAACAGGCCCTCATTGCGGAACATATGTGACACATGGATTTCCTGACGGGGGAGCTGAGCAAAAAAAATTGGTCACATATAGACAAACACACATTTTTCAAAAATGACCAAAATACATCCAGTACTCCTCAAAACGTGCAAATCTGGACGTTTCGAACATTTCATTCGAACATTTTCATGAATTCAATACATTCTTCTATGTATCAAATGAAGAAGACAATAACAACCACGCCTATGAGACAGAGAGAAACAAAGGGATGTAAGTGACAAAGTTAAAAATTTGGAGATAGCCAGTACAATAGTAGATGAACCTCTCCTCTGTCTTGGGGCAAGAGATAGTACTAGAAGTTCTAGTAGGTTCTGTTATTCTGCATGATTTAGAAAAACTTTTCAATGAAAGTCTACCTAGGACCTTATCTTTAAACGCGTTTTACTCAAAACTTGAAAAATAAGTTTTGCTTCTCAAATCCACTTCTCTAATGTAAATACTATATTAACTCGTTAAGGAACATTAAAAGTGCCATGAAGCCACCAAACACAGTGGTGAATTAAACAATATTTTTTTGTTTTCGCCAAGCTAGAAATTAAGCAAGTCGCCATACGCTAATCTACCTCTACTCTTTACTCTTATCATTTTAACGACAATTTTTACACAAAAACGCGATGAAAATTTAAAACATCAGTCATTTTCCTAATGAAGTCATTTGACTGAATTCGTTAATGAATCCCTAAGCACCCATTATGATAAATGAGCTGGTGGGACTTGACGTAAATAAGAGAGAATATCTTAATTTATTTGAATACTTTCAATTCCGGTTATTGAATAAGTGAATCGGAAAACTTATCATTATCATAATTAGGTAGTTAAAGCTGATTGAAAGATTTGCATTAATGAAAGTAATCCCCGAGAGCGTTGAAATTTCTTTGACTGCTCTCATCCCTATTGACTTTATGTAAGCATGGTTGAGAAAATACTTTTACATAAAAACTAGTAAGGGGCTGTCCTTAAATGATGTTACACATATTTTCACCATTTCGACCCCATCTCGCTTGCTTACAAAGTATTACACTTCACCTTACCTTGCTCCCTTCCCAGTTCACTTGCTATAATATTTTTTTACGTTTGGGAGGGGGGCTCTTCGGAATATTTAGGGCGGTGCGTTCTTGTTCTTTAGGGGGTGGGCACCGCTGATTAATCGGTCACGGAACAAAATTATAAAATATCATGTACATCAAATCTATTCAATTGATGATCATTATTAGTGATGGATAAAAAAAAGATAGTGTACTCGAAGTTCGACTTACTATGTGCACTGACAGAAAGAACAACTTTAAACAAACTGTTATACATAAGCAAGATCATAATATCAACTCTCTCACTGAATATTTCGGCGGGACGAAAAAATCGAATTTTTTCAGTGCACTTAGCCTTAGTACGGAAAATTTGTGACTCCCTAGCACTAATTACTGTGCAAAATTTCATGACTCTGAGTTAATGTCTTCTGCTCTGGCAAGAGACTTGAATTTTTGAGATTTTTAGAAGAACATCGAAGAGAAATTTTACAAAATATTTTATAGTTCACTGAACTTTAAGCCTTAGTGATGTAATCCTTTTTACTTTCTAACACAAACTACTGCATAAAATGTCAAGCCTGTGAGTTAATTTTTCTGCTTTGGCAAGAGGCCCGAATTTTGAGAATTTCACATAAAATTCCTTAAATACGAGTGACATATTACAGAGTAGCAGCATGCCTAATACACTGCAATACTTCGAATTTTTAATCACATCAACGACATCAGTCCACCTCTTGAACCAGGTCTGTCTTTTAAAGTTTTAGGGGAAGGGGTCTTTCCCCCCCCTTAAAAAACTAACGTTTTTACACATAAAGTGGGCGTGGTTTTGTGATTTTTCCGATAAAATTGCATTGAGTTCACGTCCTTTATCCGCCCCCCTCCTGGAAACAATCAAAATAGCGAGCCTGCCTTGAACTGAAAAAGGCTATGTTTGTTTTTAGCTGAATGATTAAAATTACTATTAAAATCAATGCTTATTTTCGCATTTAAAGCAGCAAAAATACAGTTTATTTTTTTAATTAACATTTTTGGGTGTAGTTGCTAATAAATCACTCGCTTTACTGGTAATAACCTTAAAAAGGCTAGGAACCAGTGCCCTAATCTACTGTTGCAAATTCTGAAACGTATTTACTTCGCTTTCTTAATAACTTTTTTTTTACCATTAGTTTCAAAAGAGTAGGAATACATTCCACAGAAAATTTAACACTTTTTCTTGCGCGTGACAGCGCTATATGCTATTACAACAGTAATATTTTTAAAATGTCATCAGCTAGAAAAATTTTCTCAAAAAATTACATGAGTTTTTTTTTTTTTTTTTTTTTTTTTTTCACGTTTTTAAATGAAACAGCCACTGAAATAGAATAGGAGGACACGGAAGAACACTGTTAACTCCCAAAAATATCCTTATTCGGCAAATTTTGTCTGACGATTCTGTAAAATTATCGCCATTTGGCAAAATTTAGAGTACCATTCGGCAGAATTTGGAGCTCCTTTCGGCAAGTTGAGAACTTCCGCTCTCCCAAAATTTTAAGTGTGTGGAGCCCCTACCACGTGCAACTCTTACCAGTGTAATATCCGGAAAACAATTTCGGAGATAAAAATCGAAATATATAACATTATCCAGAGACAATCCTATTTATCAATTTCTTCTTTTAATACTACATTTGCGTCCTGTGTCATAATGAGATTGTAACTGATATGGAAGAATTTTTTATACCGTTATATTTTTCCGTTACCTCGGTGCCATTATGATCTACCTTCTTAATGCAGTGTCATTGCTTCCAGTTTACCATAAATGATTTTGGTTTTCGCAACATCATTAATCTTATGTGTCCTCGATATGACATCTCTCACAGCTTGTCACTGCTCCTGATAACGTTTCGTTTCGAAGATTGATTGCAACTGATAAACATTTGGGACCATCGATTTCGCAGTAGTGGCAACTAAGCTGTTTTTAATATTAGATCTTTAAGGACAAAGAGGCATATGTGAGTCCCCTAAGTTAAAATTAATTTCATAAATTATCGAATATACAAATAATTAAGTAGATTTTGTACATGTTGTTCAAAGATCAGGATTTTGATACAGTTGAACTCGCTTATACCGAGCCCTGATTTAGCAAGAAGTCGGATTTAACGAGGAAGTCAGATTTAGATAATACAATGTTAAATCCATGGCAGGCTAACTCTCTTATAAAGAGCCCTGATTTAACAAGAACTCGGATTTAACGAGGAAGTCAGAGAGATTTAGTTGGTATAATGTTAAATCCATGGCAGGATAACTCGCTTATAACGAGACCTGATTTAGCGAGAACTCGGATTTAACGAGGAAGTCAGAGACATCTAGTTGGTACAATGTTAATTCTATGGCAGGATAACTCGCTTTTCCCGGGTAATATTTTTGGGACTCATAAACTTTCTATTGCTTTCCAGATCAGCTTATCTTTGGAAAAATTCTTTTAATAATCTGAAGTCAACCAGTGTTAGTGATAAATTATAAATCAAGAGGACAAGTGATGGCGGCACTGTTTTTTTTTTTTTTTAATTTGTGGAGTCGAGAAGGTTTTAAAAACTATTTGTAGAAGTCAATGTTATTACTTCCGAGGATATTGAAGTTAAAATTTAAGTTGATACAGATGAAAAAAATAATGAATACATTGATAACGACAAGTTTGAAGAATTTGAACCTGAGCAACACATTTAATAACTTATCATGTGCTGAAAATTTCCATACTTTTGCCATGGCCCTCGTATTTCTCAAGATCAATGACACAGGAGACAGTAAAACAGTTTGAAGTAAATTAACCGAATTCTTTAGTATTGTACATGAAATATGTTTTTTTTTTTTTTTAAAGCAAGTATGTGCAAATTTTTATGATTTTTCACGAACCCGTTTTTTACGAGCACTCTGTTGTAACGAGCAAATATCGTGGTCCCTTCATGTTCGTTATGAGCAAGTTCGACTGTAGTAGCAAAAAAAAGAAAGAAAAATCTTATATTCAAAACATTTTTTTTTTTTTTTAAGAGAAACTTTTTATGCGAAGGTTCCGAAATTCTGATTAGTAACCTTTTTGTGTGACGGAAGTGATGTAGTTGTATTTGAATCGTTGCCAAAACAATGAAAAATAATTATAATTATGAAGTTCATATACTTCCGCTTTTTAATGGTTGCCAAAAATAATGAAAAAAAAATAATTGCAAACAGTTTTGTCACTAAATTTTACAAAACAATAACAAAAATAATCTTAAGCAAGCACACATTTTTAACAGTTTGAACTTTTCAAATAATGCAGGTTGTCGAAGTTTTCTGTGATTTAACTGAAGTCATCAGTTATAAAACGTAATACACATTACTTAAACTCGGCCATGAAGTTAGTTTGTAAATTTTTATTAGCAAAATTAAATTTATAATTATTACTATTGTTATTTAATGTTTTCGGCAATATTAAAAAAAAACGAATTTCAATAATTGTTTAGCTTTTTCGTTGTTTCTAATAAATGTTCTTCAAATAGAAAATTTTGTTGTGAATACGCCAAAGTCAGGTGCAGAAAGAACAAGAGTGAGGCGTGAGAGAAAATGTGCGGATGAAGTGAGTTTAGAATGTAAAATAAAGAAAATATATAAGTCTCACTTTTATCGTGTGTCTTTACGACACACAATTCTTGTGTTTATTTATTTATTTATTTATTTTGAAAACATACCAAATTACAAACAATCTGCATTCATACTGGGATGAAGCTACTATTATTAAAGAGTGCACTTTAACTTTGAATTAAATATAGTTAATATCATGAATTATTCAAACATTTTAGGTTTGAATAAATAAACTAATCAAAATTTAGGAAAACAGTGGTAGCTTTACTTCTCTTATGGGTCACAAAGACACATTTGTCCGATCCATTTACACAAAATCTCTCAAACCAAATTCTATAAAACTTGACATACATAGTATTTACGTACCAATTTACTAGTTTTATGTGCTAATATTTACATGAAACCTTACGATCCTCAACAGTTTAAAATGGTAAACTTATTTTTGCAGTTGAAATAGTTGCCAATATTTATATTTAGAGAAAGCCAATTCGTAAGAGAAGACTGTAATTCAGCTAAGAATACTTTTACTTTACGCAGTGACCTAAATGCATTCATCAGATTTTTCTACTTATGAAACTGGTGCACTCTTTTCCTTTCAAAGTTAAAAATATTCTTTAATGCGTACTAATTTGTACTGTACGTAATAGCAATTTACATAGCTATGATTAGAGAACGATTAGAGGCGCTATATAAACAGGCCGACGCATCAACTTAAGTTTAGCCACTTTGGATCGGATTTTTCATTGTGGCGCTGCAAGGGTTACCGCAGCAAAGTTTCGGGTTTCGCCAAATTTGCCAATTAATAATACTGTATTTAATAAACAATTCATGTGCCACTAATAATTGCTTGCAGTGAACAATCACCAAACGCGATTACTCGCCAGAAAAGACAACCACTCAAACACGCGATCCGATTGCTCGTATATAGGGTTCTTAGCTGCGATAATGGGGTTGTTTCCATCAATCAAAAGTACTACTTTTAGTCACTGAAGTTGATAGAATGAGCAAAAAAAAAAAAAAAAAAGAACATGGAGAGAGGAAAATTATTTATTTTCAAAAAGTTTTTTAATTATTTTTTTAAAATTTCAGAGTTTTTAAATTAGGCGGGGTCTTTACGACTTCACAAGTGATGAACTTTTGCGCGCTACTTCACTAGAGTGCTGAATGCTTACGCTTGCTGTCTACCGCGTTTCTACGATATAATAATTAAGAAGCGAATTAAATATTGCGCCCTACGCTTGTTATCAACCATATCGTTGCCAGTACATGCAAATAAAGAAGTGAATTAAATATTGTGCTCTGCGCTAATGCAACACTGAATGGCATTTCATCACCTGTGATGTCATGCGCAGAAACGTAAAAAATGAAATTGAAACTGCTCACTGATTATTATTTTTTTAATATTAAACTTTGTCAAAGTATTTAAAAAATGATAAAATACTATGTTATAAAACATCATGCTCTTTCAGAAAAAAAAACTTTAAAATTTCAAAAACGACTCTATTGTCAATAAAACCTCTCTAACAGCAATTTTAAAAAACTGGATTTTAAAGCTTCATTGCAATTAGTAAATATAATTTTGAATATACTTCTACAATTACTGTCTTAGTACTTAGGTGTTTAATGCATAAGCAACTTGTAGCTTTGTGGAATGACGACTGCATCAGGATAGCTGAATCAGTGATTAATCGAAAACTTTCATTGGATACAATTAACACAAATAACGTACTGGTTGAAAATAGCTCGTAATGCTTCAACGATATTTCCATCGCCGAATACGATGGCGTACTTGATATCAACGGAGCACAAAATGCCGGAGTCAAAACAATTGAGTTTCTTTGAATATGCTAGTCAATGGGGATAACTTCGAGTTTCAGCTGTAACATTACGAAACGTGTTCATCTGATCCGCCATCTGTACTAAGTACGTCCAATTATTTTAATCACGGCCTCGTATCTTTGTTGATTATATAGCTGTCGCACCACTTTCCCCTGATGTTTCTGGGTATGGTTTGATATGAAGTTCTTCAGATCAGAAGTTCTCAAAAGGTATTTCACCTGTCCAAATTTGCTTTGAACAGGATTAGACGAAATTGGTTGTCTAAATTTTGACTGGTCCTCGTACATTTTTTACCTGACCACGTAAAAATATTTTCATATTAAAAAAAATAATGATAGTAACAATTTTGGGCGATGCTTTTCACCTTAATTTTTTAATTACTTTTTATAATTTTTCCTTAAAGGTTTATTTACCTGTGCATCATTATTAATGTGTTCATGTTGTATTTACTCGAGAAAGAATTGCTATAATTACTTTAAATTTGTGCAGTGTACGTAAATTATTAAAAAATATGTAACCATGTTTTATCTTACGTAACAGTTCTTAATGCCTTGTGAAGTTTTTCTTTTTAATATAATAATATTTAAAAAACTTTCATCGGTATACAAAATATGTTTAGATTTTTCAGGTATGTGGGTCAAAAGAGGTTAATAGTCATAACTTTGGTTTAATTACTTCCCTTGCATAAAAATTTGCCACTACAATTTTAAAGCACCCTTATATCTAATATATAGAAATCTCTTGTCACGGTATTGGTGTTTGAACTCCTCCGAAACGGCTCAACCGATTTTTATAAAAAAAATTTATATGTATTTGGTAGGTATGAGAATAGGTCGCAAAATATATTTCATACCACTAGGTAATCAGGGTGTAAGTGTCTAGAACTTTTTTTTTTTGAAAATCATTGTAAAAACCATTGTTGAAAATCATATTAAAAACTATTGTTGAAAATCATTGTAAAAACTATTGTTGAAAATCATTGTAAAAGTCTTGCTTGATTTAAATGCAAATATTTTATTTGCGGACAAAAAGAAGATGGTGACAAGTTTTTTTGCGTCATTTTCCTTTTATTCTGCATTTGTTTTGCATCACAAAGCAGTGCGTGTCAAATTTTGAACGATTCAAAAATTTCTATTTGTATGCATTACTGTATTAAGGAAATGAATGGCTGGTGTTTTTTTTTTATCGGTAATCATCGTCTATAATAGCGATTCATTCCTCTTTCTGTCAGAGATCTCATCCCCACACGCTAAAATACATTCGTTATTTTTCGATCAACAATTAAAATATTCACTAGAAATATATGGCCAGAACAACATTTGCAGGGTCAGCTAGTTAATTTATAAACTTTCAAGTTTAAACTTAAAAAAAGAGAAACTTTTGAATTCACTAATGTATCATTTTCAGGAAAGTAACATTCAACGCCAAATGATTAATGATTCTCCCCAAATGATTAAATGTACACTGTATGGGATACGTGATCTTGAATATTCCATAAAGGCATTAAAATCCCTCCCAGCATAAAAACTTAAGTTGTGCGCGTGATTTTAGTGCATAGTCTAACAAAAGCTATTTTGGAGTATATGAAAGTACTGCTAAGAATATTTTATCAGAAAGCTCGTAAAAATGTACTTAATACTCAAACCCAAAGTGGCCATTGAATGAAATAACGTTCCGCAAATGTGTTTCTGTATTAAAAAATAAAATGTTAAATTCAAAGGCCCTCCCCCCCCCTTTTTTTTTTCTTTTTTCGGAGTAATCAATCAATACAATCTCGGAAACTTAATAAAAAACTGCTCCGATGAAAAATGTCTTTATAACTTTTTTTTGACATGCCAGTAAGTTATATAACCTCGATGTTTTAATTTTTTCTATGATAAATGTATAGGTGGGTAGTTAATAAACAAATAATAAACGTCTACAATGTTACGCAATTGATCATGTTCAAACTAAAAATAAGATATTTATTTTAAAATTTCCTTTCATTTTGCAATCAATCAAGAAAGTGACGGGGCACAAAAAGATGGTGGCTTAAAGGTTAAAAAAAAAAACCTCTTAAAGTTTTTTTTTAGTATAAAAAGCAAAGTTTATTTATTAGGGTGGTTCAAAAAAACTTTTTTTTCAGCTAGAGTCCAGGACATCCCCTATTTTTTTAAGACTTACTAAAAGTATTATGCTGTAAAAGTTTTAGCTTCTTTTTCAAATTTTAAGACGGTGCTCAATGACAATTCAATTTAACATTAGCCGTGGCATAGAAAATGTGACAAATTTAGATACATTTCATTTCCACAGCTCTTTTTTTTTGTAAATAATCATTTTATTAAAATGTATATGCATAATACTCGTGTATATTATAATATGTAGCGTTGTTTTTTCATTTAAATGTATGTTTTCACCCCCTCCCCATACTGATGAAGTTTGGGGAAGTTGGTTGAGCACTCTCTTTCATTTGAAATAGGAAGCTAAAACTCTTCCAGTATATTGCTATCGATAAGCCTAAAAATATATCGGGGTGTCCTGGTATCTAGGAGAAACTTTTTTTTACATGTGTTTTTGAACCACTCTAATATCTATACGTAACATTGTACATTGCCTTATAACTCCAAACGGAGATCCTTTAAAAAAATCTTAAGATGCGTAAATTAAGGTTACAATCAGGTTTTGCCAAATTTAAAAGCTACACTGTTAAAAATTTTCCGGAAAATTTACGGTAATTGTTACTGGCATCCATGTTGCCAGTAACTATTACCGTAAAAATCAAATGTTACTGTAAAATTTTACGGTTTCCTCGGTAGGCCACAGCAACCAGTTGGCGCTGGGATCGCTTATTTCTCCGGTATAAATTACCGTAAAAATCAGCGATGCGTCGGCGATGCAATTTTACAGTAACAATTACCAGAAAATCTTCCTGAATTTTTAACAGTGTACGGATGCGGAACATGCTACTAGTGGCAACGGTAGGGGGCAAACTTATTTCGCGCCACAATTTAAACAAAAAAATTGCTTTGAATTCAATAGTTGATAATTGTTAGCTTCAAAGCTTACTAACTAAAAAAAAATTTCAAAATTAAAACGAGCTGATATGTGCATCACATGACTTCCTTTTACGCCAATTTAATGATACTAGCGATTTGGAGTAAGCAAGGAAACACTAAATATTTTCATTGTTTCTTGCGAACTGAAGCAAAAAAACGTTTTACACATTTATTTCCCCAATATTGGCAATTTTAAAGCGATTCAGTGGTTAACTCTTTAAATATCAATAACATTGGCCGAATTAAAACCAGACTTAAAAAATTTAAAAAAAAAATCACCAAATTTTTGGCCAAGTTGGCGATTAAAATTGGCGACATATCGCCATGTGTTTGACAAATTATAACACCACTTGAGTTCGCATTGAAATTAACAATGATTCCCCCTCCCTCCAAAAAAAGGTGTAAAAGACCCCCTTAGGAACATCCGAATGCAACCAAAAGAGAAGGTGCACAACTAGAACCCTCTAAGAGTCTACGTACCAAATTTCACCTTTCTAGGACATACCGTTTTTGAGTTATGCGAGATACATACGTACATACGCACATACGTACGTGCATACAGAATTCACGGGAAAACTCGTTGTAATTAACTCGAGGATCGTCAAAATGGATATTTCGGGTGTCTTTACGTTCCTAGCCATATATCCACGTGTAGTCGGGTCAGAAAAAAAAAAAACTCAACATTCATTCGGGGGTGAACAAAATGGAAATTAAGGCCGATTTTTGAGTGAAAATTTTTTCGCGAATACAATACTTCCTTTTTTGTAAAAGGAAGTAAAAAAAACACTTGAAAAACTCTTCTTTTGCACTCTCTATTGATTCGCTAATAGTGTTTTCTTTAATGCTCTGGGATGCATTTTATTACAATAAAATAGTTGTGGGCATTGTGTTCAATCTTCTAACTTATCATTTCCAACACCGGCGTACTACAGACCACACTTTCAGTAAAACCTAAATTAATTACTATTTAAGCTTTTTTCGATTACTTAATTAATAAGAAGTAAGCTTACGAAAGAATTGATTTATGTAATGTGATTACAGTTGAGGAACTTTTTAAAATTTACTTATGTGTGACCTTTTCCATTAGTTTTCTTTTTCGCAGTTTTTTCTGGAAAATGAAAGTAAATTGTATATAAAATAAAACTTATTTATAAAAGTATTTGGAAAATAAAACTTTAGATGCTGAAGGATTTAAAAAAATGTTTCAATCTTTCATTTGTCAATTCAGAAGTGCTTTGAGTGAACTAAAACTCATTTTTCAATATAATTCTCAATCGAAATCTTCACTTTTTTACGAGTATTTAGAAGCGACTGCTTTTGATAAGAAAAAAAAAGGAGTTTCTGGATGGAAACAAATCAATAGTCTCTCGCTTTTGAAAGCCTGGATGATAAGTGAATCGCGTGAACGTTAGAAAAACTTATTTGTATTATGGTTGAAAATAAATTTAGAGTTTTATAAAAGTTTTGCAAAAAAATTTATTTGAAAAGCATTAGTTTGGTTTTTCGTTAAATATAGCTTATTTATGATTAGGATTTTTTTTTTTTTTTTCAAAAAAAGATATCTTAAGAAGAAAAAAAATCAAGTATAATCAATAATCTAAACAATGTATTTGTGCAATGATAAACGAATACGAATTTCGAGGTTCGAAAAAGATTTGAAGGAACCGTTTTATCAAATCTTATTTAAGCCTAAAAAAAACGAGAAGAAAAGAAAAAGAAATTCTTTTTATTTAAGACAGTGTTTGCTCGCGTTTGAAAAGAAGAATACGTGCCCAACTTATTGTTGCGTAAGTCAAAAGCATTTATTTGTGGAGTGAAAGAATAATTTGAACTTACGTAGACAAAAAAAGCGTAAAATACATTTCATGTCTTATTTTATGATTAAAAAAATTTCGAAAATAAATAAATAAAGTCATTTGTTTGAAGTAGTGGAAGATTTATTTGCACTATGGTGAAAAAAATGTTTTAGGATATAAAAAGCGTGAAAGATAATTTGTCAGCCCATCTTTTAATTTGAAAAAAAAAAAGGAAGGAAAATGCATCCTACTCCAAAGGGGGAAAAGCAGTACAAAACAGCATTTATGTGAGTATATATATATATATATATATATATATATATATATATATATATATATATATATATATATATATATATATATATAACTAAAAAAGAGCGGAATTTTTAATTTTTTTTTTTAATTGATTCAAAAAGTACCTTTTATTTTTCATTACGCATACTTGTTTAACGCTCGGAGAAAAAAAATGTGAAAAATATCTCGCTGCTTTGATATTGAAGAAAAGAAAATGCAAATTTTAAACGTAAAACAGAAAACAAAAAATATTATTTGTCCAATGCTGGAAAAAAGTTCCAGTTCTACAACTAGAAAAAAAAAAAAAAAAGGAAATGATTTTGTGAGTAAAACAGATTAATGAATAAAATGTATTATTTATGCTTTTTTATGTGTGCTCAATTATGCATTCTAATAACTTAGAGATTATTGTATAAATTTGTAATTATTTTTTATAAAAGAAAAGATTACAAAAAGCTAACAACCGTGATGACATGTAAAAAAGAAAGAAAAAGGTTTCTAAAAAGAAAGTGCAGTAACAAAATTGGAATCTTGATTTTCTATTGACTTCTATTTAAACATTAGCCATTACAATGGCTGTATTATGAGTTATAAATATACAAAATACACAAAATTGCCTTAAGATCCAAAAATTATCTTAAAAGCCAAAAGCAGCTAAAACTTTGTATTGTACAGTTATTGTATTACAATTATTTATACGTTGTGTATATAAATAGATTATTTTGATTTACAAATTGAATATTTTTCCTCGTTTATAGTGCATCTATGATGTTTCTGGCGAGTAGTATAACGTCTGGATTAGCGTCCCAACCTTTTTTGACCCATTAAAAGTCTTTTCTAAGTAATAAGTCACTAAAAGGTCAGTAGCAGTTTCATGTCTGGATTTACTTAAAAATATTTTAATGCACCTTTGAGAGTTATTATCCATTAGTAAAAAAAATGGAAATCACAGAATATTACGGAATTCAGTCCAATTAAAAAAAGAAGAAACGCGAAACGTAACAACTGATAAATGTACGTCAATATTGCCAAACTTCAAAGACAAAATCAATTATTTTAATATTACACTGCAGAGGGCAGGTAAAAGACAGTATCGTCAGAAAAGAGTTTTCGAGATATCTGAAGAAACGCGTTTTGGATTCAGTACAAACAATAGGAAAATTTAGGAATCAGACTTTTTTCGAAGGAAACTATTGAATATTGTATTTAAATCATGAAGAATTACGAATCAGACTTAGAAGAGAACTTCTGGAACTTCGTAGTTGTTGGCAATGACTGATCAATGGGAAAGATTTTCTTCTAAACTTTCTTCTGCGTTTACATTTGAATGAGTTCCTAATCAAAGTTGTTTTGCTTGCAGCTGAGCCAGCTGACTCACATTCGTCGATCAAGTTCTCGACATGGTATTAGGAGAAGTTTTGTTAAGGCGATTGAAGAAACGCTGCATCTGCGAAAAACTTTCGTAAAGTTATTGTAATTTTTGAAGGCAATGTTCATAATTTTTACGCATTGTTCAATAGTGCAGTTTTGCGTAATGTTGCACCTAAAAACGACTACTTTCTCTCAGAAGAGCCGTATAAAACTTTTAACCAAAAATTTAAAATGTAGTTTTCGTTTCAGTTTACACTTATCTGAGGTTAAGTTACGATTTGGATTCTTAATATATTGTATAGGTATTATAATAAATATGGGTATTATAATAAATATGGGTACTATAATAGTATAGTGTTCAAATGAATGTACAGTTGTGTGCAATGATTATGATTTTTTAAGTTTGAAACAGAGCTGAATCCTTTTTGCAGAAATGAATAAGCGCCACTTGATTTTCTGCTGCTGGTGTTGTAAAAGATAAGGATGCTTTATATAGTGGCAATTAAATTAATATCAAGAAATCATATATTTAAATTAGTTTATGATTTTCATCCAAAAGGTTTATATATTTCTGTCATTGACACTCTTCTTAACCTAAATCATTGTTTTACAGTTGAAAAATTTTAGAAAAGGAAATCAATAGGTTTTGTAAGTCGGCTGATTTCTACTACGTACAAACAATATTCATTGCTTAATTTTTTAAAACTTTTCAGGTATCAGAACTGGCTTTAGCAACAAAAAGTCAAAATGACTTTAAAAAAGGTTCACGTAAAAGTTATTGATTAATGTTACATTTACTGTTTACTGCTGTTAACTTTACTGTATATGTCGTTAATGAAACCGCATATTTATGCTACTTCAAAGGTCAAACTGCTAGTTTTTCAGTTTAGAATTGTCAATTTTACAGTTTTAAATTGGAACATCAGCTGCTAGGATTGTACTGTAAAAAAAAAAAAAAAAAAAAAAAACAGTTTATTTATATTTTTTGCAGTGGAATTATCTCAAAGTTCAGTAGCGATTATTATTTGAGCAGTCCTGAATAACTTATAAAACAACGCAAATAAGGACAAAACGTCAGCATAAGAAAAAGAACGCTAAATCACATTTAAATCTGAACTGTGAATGTCATATTTATGTATTTTATTTATTTATTCAAATACTGCTTTTTAGAGTTACGGCCCTGATATTTCACTGGCTATGTGACTTAAACTCAATGGTAAAATAATGATTTCAGATCAAAAATACTTATTCAGGTAGCACGTCGAAGTAATATAAAGTTCAAAATAACTGTTTTGTAGCATTAGTTTTGATACTATCAATATGTATGCTATTTATATTCGAATAAGAGAACTAACAGAATACTATCCTAACATTCAAATTGTTTGATTATCTTTACAAACTTTTTTTTGGCTCGGAAACACTAATTGTTTTCTAACCTGACTCCAAATTCATTAATTAACTTTATACATTTTATCGAAAAAGACTTGGATTTTTAACCACATTTTTATTATTCAGAAGAAAAAAAGGCATCACAGAATTCTACTACGGATGTAATATAATTTTCAACTGGCATTCGCTATTTCTTGGTTTTTTATTCTATTAAAAAAATAGCTTTTCTGCACTTAACTTGTTGAAGTTCTATTGAATATTTTATAAAAAGCAAACGAGGAACGATCAAACCATGAGGAGTTCTTTTTAATACTTCGAACGATAAAATTCGTCTCAATTTTCCTCCTTTTCTGAAGTACGCTTTGATAAACTTTCATGTCAAATATTTAAATTAAAAACCCCAGGCTTATCTTTACAACTAAAACTCTACAGAAAAATTTTCTGGCTTCTCATAATATTTCAAAAACATCAACCGGGAATTTTTAAAAGTTACGAAAATATTTTCCCAAGCACAAGAAACACTTTTTCGTAAGTTGAAAATTCCATGGAAAGTTTTTATAACTGGGTGGGTCATAAGATAAATGCTTAAATACTTCGGCAGTAATGCGGGTATTATTGTTTTGAGAGATAATTTGGTGATGAGTAATTCTACTGCTAAGCGAAATCAGCTTACCAGAAGAACTTTCCTGATTTTCTTATTTTAGGTTGGAATTGTAAGGAATTATTTTGCTTAACGATTCCGCACTTTTAGCTCCCGAAACAAAAAGGAAGGGGGTTATAAGTTTGATGGGTGTATCTATGTACCTTTGTGTATCTATATGTACCTGTATTTATGTATCAGTGTGTCTGTCTGTGGCGTAGTAACTCATGAACGTGTGCACCGATTCTGATTTTTTTTTTTTTTTTTTTTTGAAAGTGGCTTTTTTGAGAGTATTCTCAGCTAAGACTTTAATTACTGGAAATTGTAAAAGTCGAAGCAGCACTTCGTCGAAGTTTTGGTTATTTTGGTTGAAAATTCGGTTATTGAGAGCGTTGTCTCAAATTTAAAACTTCGGTATCCATCGAAAGAACGACTTTTTTTTCATGTGGCGGAGTTTGCTTGGACCTTCCACGCTACATAAAACTTTTTTCTATTAAATTTCAAAAAAAGTTCCAGGCTTTTCCTGCGATTGGTAATGATTTCATTGTTGTCAGACAAGGAAAACAGCTCAATGATTTTAAAATTTTGTACGAGGGTATTCTCTCTTTTTAATGAATAAAATACTTGTAATTTATTTTAGCATGCAAGAAGGCCTTAATTTGCTCTATCGATTTTGCTTTTAAGACTAGCAAAACTAAGTAGTTGTTATTTTCTTACATTTTTTATACATTGTGATCTAAATGTTACACAGTGGAATCCGCTTCATTGGACCACCGGTTATTTGGACCAGCCGCTTATTTGAGCCAAATCTTAAAGAACCAAAGAAAAGGTCTTTACACCAGCCTAATATTATTCGCTTATTGGGAACATAAATACGTTTAATCGGACAAAGGAGCATGAAAACAAATTAGAATACAATTAAAAATTGCCCGCTTGAAACGAGTTTCAAGTGGGTCAATGAATTTAATAGTTAGTGGAATAAAAATTAATAATGGTTCCTTGGAACTTTCAATTAAACTCAGCAATATATACAGGAAAAAATGGTAAACGAAACTTCCCATTGCATTTCGGCACCGTTCAAGCAGAGATCAAAATTTCAGTGAACTTTCAAACTTCAAAGATAAGTAATTTTAAAAAAATGTTTTAAAATACGTAATTAACATTTCATTTTAATTTTAAACGGTGGATTAGTACGGTTTACCACTTACTTTTTCACTCTCACATTTTTAGTTCCTAAGGGTTATTGAATTTAATCGATACTGAAAGGAAGGAATAACTGAAACCGTAACGGTCGGAGCATATTGTTGAATGAGCGAAAAAAGATTATTCTCAGTATTTTCATTTATTTCTTAATAAAAAAATTTCGTAAACAGCAATTTTTCTTCTTTATATACTCACCATACATGTGGAGCTCACAATAATTATAATGACATTTAAATGTTTTGTGCAAAGCATGTTCGATCAAGGTACACAGGTTCTGTTCGTTTAATCTGACCAGCCAGTTATTAGGAACAAAATAACCCCGTCCCAATGTGATCCTATGAACCGGAATCGACTGTATACAAAAAAAAAAAATATATGTATTTAAGAGAAGTCGGTATTCTCTATACGCGTAACGTTAAATTACTCAACTTTTAAGTACTTTTTTCTCAAAAGGTTTTAATAATAGAAAACTTTCAGTGTTTTCAAGAAGAAAAATTTATTGAATTTTAAACAGTAGTCACTTTTTAAATGAAAAAAAAAAGACTTAGACTATAAAAACGCTACTTCTTAGTTGGGGGCCAAAAAAAACCCTGGTTTGAAAGAAAAAAATAATCTTAAATTTCAGCGACTAAGGTTTGTACCGCATCTTCTGGAATAAAATCCACAGTTAGAAGATACTTGTATTTTTTAAGTTTTGCATCTTACTTTTAAGCATTTCTAGGTGCTCATTAAGATTAATCTACCCTCAGTTAATCTTATAGACTATTTTGGGGGTTTTCAGTTTGCGTCGCAGATTGCTGAAAGAAATTCTGCTGTCGGGAAATAAATGAGTTTTCTAGAAAAAGGAATATGTTTTTAAAATTGACGTTTTGAGAAAATTACATTTGAAAGTCAAACTGTGAGTACATTTTAATGCATTTCTGCGCCATTAATATTTAAGTTCAGTTACTTTTAATCTACGTAGAAAAATTAATTTGGTGCCGCATGAAAGCATTTGATTTTAATATTTCGAACATATGTGTTGAAATCGCAGGATAACTTGGAGCTTTTTACTTAAGAAAGAGTAGACCTGCCGTCCTGGTTTCCAGATAAAATCCCGGTGTCCTGGCCGGTTTACTCCTCGTTCCAAGGAAAGATAAATTTGATTACAGATTACCAAAAAAGTCTGAAAAAAATTACATTTACGCGTACATTTACGTGTATACACCAGTACATGTATGTATATACGAGAGTATACGCTTGTATACATTTCGGCATACAAAATGAATCTAAGCTCTTGGGAAAAAATCAAAGGGGTGTGAGAGGGGAGGATAAGAAGTTATAATCACTGACGCGCTACATGCACACAAAGCCAGAAACAGATGGATGCAAAGCAGGGCACAAATTTGTTGCACAAAGATGATTTTACCTTACAGTTTAGTTTTAAGAAATATTTAGAGCAGTTGTTAGAAGTTATACGGCCTGTAGTAGCTCTAACACACGCATCACAACAAAGGCGCAGTGGCTGATGAAAGTTTTTCAAATATCTCGTTATTGCAACAGAGAGTGATCTGTGAATGCGACGCATGTATTACAGCTGCAGGTCGTAAATTTCATCAATCGCTTTAAAACTTTCTTAAAACCTAAAATGTTGTGTAAAATTGTCTTTGTAATAAATTTGTGACTTTTTTTGCACCCATATGTTTCTGGCTTTGCGTGCATGTAGTGCGTCAGCATTGTTTTTGTGACCATATGTTCATTATGATTCTTACTTCTTATCCTCCCCTCTAACACATTTTAATAATTTGCTCAAGAGTTTAAACTCACTCTGTATACTTGTATTTCTTATGCTTGTATGTAAGTGTCTACTCGAGTACGTACGCGTATATATGTGTCTACCTGAGTATATAAGTGTTCTTATATATATGAATATAAGCGAGCATATGCATGTATAGTAGAATGTATAGCTGTATGGATAAAAAATACTTGCAGAAATCCATATACGTATTTATTGGCGCATTTATGTGAACACGAGTATATATGAGTATATATGTGTGGCAACGGCCTAAACTCAGAGAAACAGCGCATGCAAATCTGGCAAAGTTTATTTAAAAGTCTCCAGCTGAGTTGGCTAGCTCGCGGTATCTGGATTGATGTGTTGTGTAAATGTTAGATTATTCCGAGATGGAACTGATTAATTTATATTTATTTCTTTTAATGGTAATGTGTTTTGTTGCAATTTACAATAAATGTTCGCTTTTAACAACTGAATTACCCGTCTCTACATTGGTGACCCGAACACGCAGTTATCAGTTGGTAGCGAAATGATTTCAAGAAAGAATGTGTCGCAGCAATTCGCCGGAAGGTAATTTATTTCGACGAAAAACTTCAATTTTTTTCAACTGTCTTGCTTTTCTGTGCATGTGTCCTTTGAGGTTCTTGAGTGTAGCATTGTACCTAAGCTATTAGTTGTTCATGTTACAAATTCAGTAAATATTTGTTTCATGTTAGTATGGAAACAAAAGAGAATTTAAATTTGACTCAAATGGAAGTAAGTGCTGAAAACTTAAGTTGCAATAGGGTTTCTGTAAAAGTACCTAATTTTTGGCCTAATAATGCGAAGTTATTTTTTGTACAACTTGAAGCTAGTTTTAGGTTAGCTGGCGTTACGGTTGAACAAACGCAATTCGATCATTTGGTTGCGTCGCTAGATGCAGAAACTTTGTCTCGTGCTACCGATATTTTACGTCAGCCGCCAGAAAAATCATACACCGCACTTAAACAAAGATTGTTAGCGGAGTTCGAATTTTCTCAGAGTCGTAAAGTAAAGACATTAATTGAAGACTTAGAATTAGGTGACAAATCTCCATCTATGTTATTACGAAAAATGAAAGAATTAAGTGAGAGTCATGTAGATGATGATTTTTTAAAAAATATTTGGCTTCGTAGATTACCGGTACCAGTGCAAACAATTTTAGCGGTCAGTTCTGAAAATTTAGAAAAGTTAGCGGAAATGGCAGACAAGATTTGCGAATATATTGGGTTGGTTGTAAACTCAATTGATAAGCAAACTTTTAAATACCAAACTGCTAGTACCGAAATTCAGTTGGAACAATTGCAACTGAAAGTAGACGAACTTACTAAAATTGTAAAAACGCGCAGTCGCTCAAGGTCTCCAAATCGATCTCAGGGCCGTAAACAATTTAATTTGAGAGCTGAAAAGCGGAATAATTGGTTATGTTGGTATCATTTTAAATTTAAAGACAAAGCTACCAAATGTGTAAAACCATGCGCTTTTGAAGCGAAATTTTCAAATTTTTCAAAATCGTCGGAAGTTTCTATGACTTTTACTAAAACAGGATTTAGTCGCAGACTGTATATCACTGATATTTTAATCAAACGAGCTATCTAATTGACACAGGTAGTGATGTTTCTTGTTACCCAAAATCCTTTTTGAATTTAGACAGCGGAAAAAAAAAGAATTCACTTTGTACTCTGCAAATGGATCTGGGATTGATACTTACGGTACTAAGTTATTAAATTTGGATTTCGGGTTAGGACGCAGATTGAGATGGCCGTTTATCATAGCTGACGTTACAAAGCCTATAATAGGGGCGGACGTTTTGCAGCATTTTGAATTGCTAGTCGATTTAAAGAAAAGGCGTATTTTAGATCCGGTGACTAAATTTAGTGCAAGCGGTCGATCGATATTTTGTGAGGTTCCGAATGTGAAAACAATTTATGGGAATTCTGAATATCAAGAATTGTTAAAGAAATATATTGAGATTACACAACTTAATGTTCTTTCACAAAAGGTAATGAAACATAATACAGTTCATTTCATTCCGACTGAGGGACCCCCTGTTTCAGCTAAAGCGCGTCGGTTACACCCAACGCAACTTCAAATAGCTAAACAGGAATTTGAATATATGCTTGACAAAGGGATTTGTAGACCGTCAAAAAGTAATTGGGCTAGTCCTTTGCATATGGTCCCAAAAGGCGAGTATGACTGGAGACCAACTGGCGATTACAGAGCACTAAATCGTATAACAGTTCAGGACAAATATCCAATTCCTCACATTCAAGATTGTGTTAGCATTTTACACGGGAAGAAAATATTCTCGAAAGTTGACTTAATAAGGGCGTATCACCAGATTCCTGTGAACCCCCCTGATATTCCGAAAACGGCTATAACAACACATTTTGGGTTATATGAATTTCCGTTTCTAAACTTCGGGTTATGTTCAGCAGCACAAACATTTCAACGCTTTTTGGATGAGGTTTTGAGAGGGTTGAATTTCTGTTTTCCATACCTGGATGACATTTTAATCGCGAGTGAAAATCACCAGCAGCATAAAAAGCATTTAGAAGAAATTTTTAAACGTTTCCTTAACTACGGGATAGTTATAAACGAATCAAAATGTGAATTTGGGAAAGAAACTATAATTTTTTTAGGACATACGATAAACAGTAAGGGGTGTATGCCAGATCCAAAAAAGGTGAAGGCAGTGGTAGAGTTCCCTAAACCCAAAACTATATCTGAACTTAGACGTTTTTTGGGTATGGTAAACTATTATCATCGCTTTATTCCAGATATCGCCGTGATTTTAGCGCCACTTCATAAGTTTTTAATTAAAGCAAAAAAACGAGATAAGAGGGAAATTCCGTGGGATACTGCTTCAGAAACAAGCTTTGAAAAAATTAAAAGAGCTTTAGCGGAAGCGACTTTGCTTTATCACCCTTCTACTAATGCAGAACTTGCTTTAACAACTGATTGCAGTGATTTTGCGATGGGTGGTGTATTGCATGAATTATCCCTCGAAGGTCCCAAGCCTTTAGGTTTTTTTTTTCAAAGAAACTATCGGCTACTCAATGTAAATATTCAACTTATGATAGAGAATTGTTGGCAGCATATAGTGCAATTCAGTATTTTAGATACATGTTAGAAGCAAGGAAATTTATTTTGTATGTAGACCACAAACCTCTAACTTTCGCATTTCGGCGGAAACATGAAAAATCCTCCCCCCGAACTATCCGTCAGTTGGATTTCATATCTCAATTTACTACGGATATCAGATATTTACCTGGTAAGGGAAATTTGGTTGCGGACAGCCTATCGCGAATATCGGAGATCACATTTTCATCTCTAGATGATATAGAAATGTGGGAAAAACCACAATCTGAGGATGAAGAACTTCAGGACGTTTTAGAGGGACGAATTAAGTACAGTGGTAAATTAGCTAAAGTTCCTATGCCTGGTACCGATAAATCTCTATATTGTGATACATCAGGAAATTATAATAGATTCTTTGTTCCGCAAATTCTAAGGCGTAAAATTTTTGATACAATGCACGGTTTGTCTCACCCCGGCATACGTGCTACAAAACGTCTTATCGATAGCAAATATGTCTGGCCAAATATAAACAAAGATATAACTGCTTGGTGCAGAGCTTGTGTTCCGTGTCAGCAGACTAAAGTACATTTGCATACTAAATCCCCGTTAGTTCAATTTTTAGTTCCGGATGAGAGATTTTCTCATATTCATTTAGACATAATAGGTCCACTAACACAAGCTCAAAATTTTAAGTATTGCTTGACTATAGTGGATAGATTTACGCGGTGGCCTGAAGTTGTGCCAATTACTGATATAACAGCAGAAACGGTAGCTCGTGCTTTCGTACAGTCATGGGTTTCTCGAATTGGTACTCCGCAAAGGATAACATGTGACAGGGGCAGACAGTTTGAATCTGAACTTTTTACGAGTCTATCAAAGATGCTTGGCATAAAATTAGCAAGGACATCGCCGTACAGACCCCAAAGTAACGGTCTGGTGGAAAGACTGCACCGACCATTGAAGCAAGCTTTGATGTGTTACAAATCCGATTGGGTTGAAGCACTTCCATTAGTGCTGTTGGGACTCAGATCTACGTTACGTGAAGACCTTGGCGCGTCTGCGGCACAGCTGACTTATGGGTCAACTCTACGGTTACCTGGACAGTGGTATGAAGAAAAAACTTTATCTAATATGCCTGACTACGTTGCACGTCTTCAAAGACTGATTAGCTCGTTAAGTCCATCTACTCCTATTCGGCATGGTCAACAACGGATTTATATACCTAAAGATCTGTAAAACTGTACACATGTTTTTGTGCGCTTAGATGCTGTAAAAAAAATCATTGCAACCGCCAT
Source organism: Uloborus diversus (assembly GCF_026930045.1). Classification (NCBI taxonomy): domain Eukaryota; kingdom Metazoa; phylum Arthropoda; class Arachnida; order Araneae; family Uloboridae; genus Uloborus; species Uloborus diversus. The sequence goes on along the minus strand of NC_072739.1, from coordinate 45,325,877 downwards.
ACGAAGGGCCTTATGAGGTCCTAAAGAGAATGGACAAGAATTTTTTGATTTCGGTGAACGACAAGGAAAAGATCGTTCACATCGATCGCTTAAAACCAGCATTTTTAATTGCTGGAGATTCCAATCCAAGGACTCCTGGAGTTACAACAAGGTTTGGCCGCAAAGCACGTTTTCGTCTCCCAATGGTCTTGTGAGACTGGTGAGGGAGTCTGTGGCAACGGCCTAAACTCAGAGAAACAGCGCATGCAAATCTGGCAAAGTTTATTTAAAAGTCTCCAGCTGAGTTGGCTAGCTCGCGGTATCTGGATTGATGTGTTGTGTAAATTTTAGATTATTCCGAGATGGAACTGATTAATTTATATTTATTTCTTTTAATGGTAATGTGTTTTGTTGCAATTTGCAATAAATGTTCGCTTTTAACAACTGGATTACCCGTCCCTACATATGTATGCATATGCTCGTATATTTAACCCCGTTTACTGTAAAAACAATAAATATTAAGTAAAATTAATATTTAATTTGTATCTGCCTTATACTTATAGATTAAGTGACATTAGAAGAACAATATTCGTTAAGCCTAATATTATGACCACTTTACCCCATCTTACTTAAATTGTTCTAAAAAATTATCTAAAATAGATTCAGCTAAATGCTTATGAGTAAGAGTTCTTGAGACATGTAGGAAGCTTCTTATGCGGTCAATTTGTTCCCAATTCTAACAAACAAAATTTCCCAAGGAAGTTAAAATAGGTGTTTAGATTTAAAACAATTTCATATTCACGCAAAATATTTTTTTTTACCTAATAAAATTTTACCAGTTGTAAAATATTGCTTTCAAAATGTAGTTTCTAACTGCCCTACTCTAAAATAAAATTTTCACATTCATTCGAACATGTTTCCAAGCTATAGTCATTTATTTGACGTATGACCACTTTACCCCATTGACCACTTTCCCCCACCAGACTTTATTTTAAATTTTGTTGACAGTTAAAAACAAATCCAAACTTGCCGACAGTGAACGTTTACACATTTTCATCGAGGCACATTTACGCACGTTCTTACTGTGTCTTACTACTCTGTCTTACTTCTAAACGGGCCCCGGACGCTTTTTTTACTCTGTACTGAAACCTTTAGTATTTTCAGGTTATTTAGTTTTGAAAATCACCATTCATTCTTAATTAAGTAACAGATTCGTATCTTATAGCTTACAATCATATAGTGTTGTCTTCATGCCTTTCCACTTTACTTTTATACACTATTTAGCCTCTAATACATTTTCTTTATTTTAAAGATGGTAAGACATTACGTTCAAAACACTAGCAGAACCACGTTAGATGTCAAAATAATGAAAAGACTTATCGATAATTCAAGTGCTTCTCTCACTAGGCCTTCCACATCGTCACATATGAACTACCCCAACTGAGACCATTTGAAAAAGTAGGACCGAAGCTTAGGAAACAGGAAATGATTGTGAGCATTCTCTTTTTTTTTTCTTTCCAAACTGATACTCCGATTGAAGAAGCCCTTAGACAACAGCAGTTAGAATCCACAAAGAAAAAAAAAACAAAATGGGCACAACAAAAAAAAAGGAGAAATTACTCTAAAATTTACAAGTTTCTATTGAAGCAGTAACAGAAGACATCAACGAAAAAAGTATGAAACCAAAACCTGCGACAGCTAAAGAGTTAGTACACTCTGTAAAAAGAAAATTAATGAACGATTATGTTTATAAAGTAGAAAATTGTGCTTACATCTATTGTTTGAAAGTACACAACATATCAAAAAATGAACAAGACAGGGTTCAATATCTTAGATGTGAAATCCCCCCCGTGTCCGTTTACCTTGTCGTGGTGGGGGGGCTTGCGGTGTGGTGAGTTCGGGGCGAGCTCTTGGGAGGAGTAGTGACCCCCCAGTTTCTCAAACAGAATATCGGCGGGAGGGGATCTTCTTCCCTTCCTTCCCTCATCACACTTACCAAATTCGGACGAAAACCCCTAAGCTAAGGTGTGTCAACCGTGCCGATGGCTGCGTGGTACCGGGGGTAGTCGGTGCCTCAAACGGGAGGCTTCAGGGATAGCAGGCGAACCCTGTCGTACGCAGCCTTACCTCTGTGTAGGGGGGCTACACAGGGGCTAGACACCACTTTTCCCCCTAATTCCCAGGTTTATTTATGGAAGATAACGTAAATAACCATTCTCCCCCTTGTGGGGAGCGTCAGAATGTTTTGTCTAGCACTGCTAAGTTTTTCATAATAAAGCGCAATGATCCAAATTTAAATTTAACTAAAGTTTCTCCATTTTTAATAAACAAAGCCCTAACACATTTAATTGCTGAATATCAATCTGTCAAAAAATTACGCAACGGCGAACTTTTAGTAGAAATAAAAGACAGCAAACAAATAAAACAAATAATGGCTATAAAACAAATAGGCTCATATCTTGTCAGTGTAACAGAACACAAAACTCGAAATTTTTCGAAGGGGATAATTTCGGAACCTGACCTTCTCTTTACACCCGAGGAGGAAATCTTGGAGGGAATGAAGGAACAAAACGTGTGCGCAGTAAAAAGGATCACCATAAAACGCAATGGCGAAATGACTAACACCAAACATGTCATTCTGACATGTAACACACCTGTCCTCCCGCCACGTGTTAAAGCTGGCTATCTCTCTTGCCCAGTTCGCCCCTATATTCCAAATCCGCTCCGGTGTTTCAAATGCCAGCGGTTTGGACATTCGAAATTTGCGTGCCGTGGTACTGACACCTGTGCCAGGTGTGCAGAACCCGGTCACGACAGTAATACATGTAACAAGACCTACAAATGCGTAAACTGCAAAGGGGACCATCCTTCATACTCCAGATCATGCTCAAAATGGCTCACAGAAAAAGAAATTCAGATAATTAAAACAACACAAAAAATATCTTATCCAGATGCAAGAAAACTAGTTGATTCCCGCACACCAACAACAGGTCTTTCATATGCTTCAGCCGTTAAAAAGGTACTAAAGTCTGTAAGCACACAAACAGATACCCAAACCGATGCTTTTACTAATGCCAAAACTGTAAACACAACCAAATCAAATAAACAGAATAATAGCCCCAAATCTTTTCAGAAAAGTAATCAACAACAAATACAAAAAACAAATTCTGCTACTGTTAATGAAAACAAACCAATCACTCAAAATTCGAAAAAACTTATTGAAAAAAAGAAAATTATCCAAACGCGCGCAAAAATTGGGGTAGCCTCTAAACAGAGGCCCCCAAAACTTTATAACTTTAAAAAAGAGGACTTTTTACTTTCTAGCAAGAAAGTAAAATTGAACAAATCACAAATAGAAAAATTCCAACAACCTCCTCCCCAGGAGGAGGACGAGGATGTTGATTTTGAAGATCTACCGCCATCCGACGATGAAGGGTGGATGGACCATCCTCCTTCATGAGCTGCTTCCTCTTCTTCCGGCCGTTTCTTCTTTCTTTTTTCTCCATGGCCCTGAGCATTCTCTCTCGGAATTGTCAGAGTTACTCGCATAATGTCACAGACATCAAAGATCTTGTCGAATATCACCAACCGGCCATATTCTGTTTGCAAGAAACATTTCTGTCCCCTGTTGATAGACCGAGGTTGAAAGGTTTTGACATATACCGCAAGGACTGCTTGTCAGGTGACCGTCGTTGTGGAGGAGTGGCATTGCTAATCGCTAATGATTATGCATCCAGCCAGCTCAATATCAACACATCCCTGCAGGCAGTAGCTGCGCGCGTTCACCTTCACTCGCTGTTTACAATCTGTTCTATATATATTCCACCTTCTTACGACTTGAGAGGCGTGGAATTGCAAACACTTGTAGATCAACTCCCCCCCCCCCCATTTGTCCTCTTGGGGGATTTTAATGGCCATAATCCTCTCTGGGGGTGTTCAGACTCCAACAGCAGAGGTTTAATAATAGAAAACTTTATTGAAGACAACGATCTATGTGTTCTTAACAACGGTGAAAATACCTATTTCCACCTTCCTACGCAAACCTACCATGCAATCGATCTTGCAATATCCTCACCTTCCTTTCTGCCAATTTGGGATTTCCAGGTGCAGGGTGGTCTCTACACCAGTGGCCACTTTCCTATCAAAATAACTTGTTCTGGACGCTGCAGCTATCAGCAGCATCAGCAAGGCCGTCTTCGTATTGATCGAGCTGATTGGGCAGTATTTACCCAGTTGGCAGAAATAACACCGGAAGACGTGACTGATATTGATATTGATGTTGCGGTAAAGCGAGTAACCGACATTATCTTAAACGCAGCGAACGCTGCTATACCAAGAACCTCTAAAGGCAGTATCAAATATCCTAAGGCATGGTGGAACTCTGCTTGCCAAGAAGCTCAGAAGAAACAAAAAAAAGCATGGAACACATTTCGTCGTTATCCAACCGCGCAAAATCTTGTTGCACTTAAACGTGCTCGTGTTGAAGCTCGAAGGATTCGACGGAAAAGCCAGCGGGACTCGTGGAAGACCTATGTCAGCACCATCACGACGTCCACTCCATCAAAGAACGTATGGGGTAAAATTGAAAAAATTTCTGGCAACTACAATACATCTTGTGCTCCCATTCTAGAAGAAAACGGCAATATTTTATCTGATCACAAAGAGGTGGCTAACTGCCTGGCGACTCATTTTGCTGACGTCTCCAGCTCAAACAACTACTGTTCTAAGTTTTTAGCTATCAAATCACATAAAGAACAAAAAGTTCTAGATTTTAATTCGAACATTTTTAATCAATACAACACAAAATTTACCTTTCAAGAACTACATAATGCTTTACAAAAATCAAAAAACACATCACTTGGCCCTGACGAAATTCACAATAGCATGTTAAAAAATCTCAGCAGGTCCTCTTTAGAAAATATTCTGCAACTTTTCAATAGAATTTATTCTGAACACAGATTTCCAAAATTTTGGAGCCAAGCAATAGTAATCCCTATCCTTAAACCAAATAAACAAACTGATAAACCCGAGAGCTATAGACCTATAGCTCTAACAAGCTGCCTATGTAAACTAATGGAGCGGATGGTCAACGCGAGACTCATGTACATTCTTGAGTCAGACCATCTGCTATCTTCCCATCAAAGTGGATTCAGGCGCGGCAGATGCAGAGTCGACAACCTGCTGCTTCTTGAGACATCAATAAGGGAAGCATTTCTTAAACGAAAACATCTTGGGAGCGTATTTTTCGACATTGAAAAGGCATATGACCGTACCTGGAGGTATGGGATCCTCAAAACCCTGCACGAGTATGGGTTGCGAGGTAACCTACCAATCTTTCTTTCTAATTTTCTAAGAGATCGAACTTTTCGCGTACGTGTCAAGTCTGTTTTATCGGATACCTTCATCCAAGAAGAAGGAGTTCCCCAGGGAAGTGTGCTAAGCGTAACTCTTTTCATAATCGCAATCAATAGCTTAATTGATCAACTGCCTCCTTCTGTAAAAGGTACCATGTTCGTTGATGATTTTCAAATTTCTTTTTCTTCATCGAGCATGAGTATCATTGAAAGACAACTTCAAATAGCCATCAATAAAGTATCACAATGGGCGGAAGAAAATGGCTTCTCTTTCTCTGCTCAAAAAACCTTTTGCATTCATTTCTGTCGTAAAAGAGGTCTCCATCCTGATCCAAACCTTAATCTTAATAATCAACCAATAGTTGTAAAGGATGAGGGAAAATTCCTGGGTCTCATATTTGATAAAAAACTTAAATTTGTACCGCACATACAAGAACTGAGGAAAAAATGTTTATTGAAACTAAATATCCTGAAAGTCTTAGCAAACACATCTTGGGGTGCTGATAAAGAGTCTCTGTTGAGAATTTACAGGGCTCTTATACGCTCAAAACTTGATTATGGATGTCAAATTTATGGCTCTGCAGCGAAGAGCTATCTGAAAGCCTTGGATCCAATACATAATCAGGCACTGCGCATTTGCACAGGAGCCTTCCGAACCTCACCTATCAACAGTCTTCATATTCTAGCACATGAACAGTCTCTTAACAATAGACGTCTCAAACTTTCTTTAAATTTTTACTTCAAAACAAAACCTTACACTAATCACCCACTACACCTTCATATTTTTAATCCATCAAATGTTCTGTTATTTCTACACCGTCCTTCGATGATCCCAACATTTGGGATCCGAATGCGTCGGATGCTGTCAGACCTGCAGCTATTAGATTTCAAAACCTTCAACACACTAAAACCAATTGAACCATGGTACGAAGTAAATACATCTACTATCAATGACCTCGCTAAATTCCCTAAAGAGACTACACCAAATACAGCGTACCAGCAAATATTTTATGATACAAAATGCAAATATTCGGAATATAAAGATATTTTTACCGATGGATCAAAAGCAAACGATCACGTCGGCTTTTCTACAATAGTTGATGGTCACGTTATGGCAGAAAAATTAAACCCATCTTGCTCTGTATTTACTTCCAGAAATAAAAGCCATATTTATATCTCTTCAGTCAATAGCCCAATCCAACTACAAAAAGTGGGTGATATACACTGACTCAAGGAGTTCAGTGGAAGCAATCACTCACTGCAATAATAATAGCCACCCTATAGCCATTCAGTCCTATCATTTGTTAAAAAATCTTATGCAAAACAATTTTAAAGTCCTCTTTTGTTGGATCCCTGGTCATGTAGGCATTGTAGGCAATGAGGCAGCCGATTCGGCTGCCAGAACTGCAAGTATTCTGGTTGACGACCGTGTTCCTTACGCTGACATCAAAAACGCCATTTCTGAATCTCTTAATACGCATTGGCAGCGGTCTTGGCATTCAGAAACCCAAAACAAACTGCGTTCAATTCAGCCCTCAACTAAAGGCTTTACATCATTGCCTCTCACCAGGAGAGAACAAGTTTTATTAGATCGACTTCGCATTGGTCATACTAGGTTCACACATAAATACCTTTTATGCCGTGAACCAGCTCCAATGTGCGTAACTTGTAATGTCATTCAGACAGTGTTACATATTTTAAGTAACTGCCCAAATTTTAATCAAATACGTTTCAAATATTTTAATGATTTTAACCCTACTTTGAAGGAGTTGCTTGGGGACCAACCCCATCGCAATTTACACCCCTTCCTCCGGGAGATTGGTTTCTCCCTTTTAATTTAGTGTTTGTGTCGTCATTATGTGATTTCGTCCTTTTTATATTTTTCAAGATATTGTTTTATCCATTTTTAGCATTTATATGTTTTTAAGGTGTTCCTTTTTTAATACTACATCTTGAAGGTTTATGCTTTTACTTCAAAAAATACTTTGTTTTACTTTTTTGATTCATTCTTAAATGAAAACTAAATAAAATATAACAAAAAATCGTTTGGCGCAGTATAGCCCTTAAGGGCTCTTGCGCCATAAAAAATCAACTAACCAACCAACTTAGATGTGAAAACTATCTTAGATGTCAAACTTAGATGGCAGTCCCATGACAAGTATGCGAAAAGAAATACGTACTTTTTTTTAGTAAAATCTAAGAGTGATGATGAAGATTACTTAATAGTTTCTGTTTTTAATTATCAATAAGCCCTATCATTTTAGTTTAGCCTATAAAATGTTCTTTAATTAATTATCTGTGATTTTCTTATTTTCAAAGTGTTTTAAGGGAGAAAAACATTTAAATTTGATTAAATATCTATATCACTTATTCCTTGGTATCATTTTCATTATGCGTAAACGTGCCCCACTAGATCGTTCCCCGTGTTCGAGGCAAGTTTATGCAAATGACTTGGACTGCAAGAACTTTTTTTTTTTTTTTTTTACGATTTAAAGCACAAGCTGAGCAACAACTGAATACACAAATTTTGACACTTCATTAACTGCTTTATAAAACCATAATGTTTAACATTTCCTAGATTCAAACATAAAAACTAGAAAATTCATTGAAAAAAATCCTCGTAAACGTGCCCCGGTTTACCCAAAGCTCATAAGGATTTTTACTACAAGACTAAAGCAAAAATGTCTTTCAAATTTTTATTCCCCTTACCAAGTGTTTCTTCTTACTAAAGTAGCTCATAAATCTGTAATAAATTAGGGGGCTCCGCCCCCTGCCCGCTGATGCTCACCAACCCACGAAGGTTACTTCGCAGTCTTATTTGTTTTGCGAAGATTTAAAGTGCCTGTTTAGAATTATCAGTTACAATACGCATTACCATTACAACGAAATAAAATCACGTTCCCTTCCCGTAGAAAATGGAGTTTTAGTAAAACACTCATGAAAAATAGAAAAAATCCCACTCCAACCCAAAGACAAAAAGAACTTTAAAAATTATAACAAAATTGTTTAAAAAAAAACTCTTCAAAGAGCACGCCTCCCCCAGGGTCCAATCTAACTTGTACCAAATTTCACAGCTTAAGAGCTTCCTGAACATTGCAAAACGGCCTTTTTGTATGTTTCAAAAGTTACCTTCTAATTCGAGGTCTCTAGTAATATATCTCTGGGCTTGAATTGAGAAAATTGGAACAAGCTTTATTTGATGCAAAATCAAAATCTCTTTTGAACGACATAAAATGTAAAGGGATGAGGAAATTCTTTCATCCCTTTAATATGCAATTTACGTGGAATTTGAGCTTAAATTAATTTCAAAAAATATAAATAAATAAATAAAATAATAATACGAAATTTAAAAAACAAAACCCCGGGTGCCAATCACCGGGGCTCGAAGTAATTTTGTACAAAATTTCAAAACTGTAGGTGCTTTGGTATCTCATAGACGCAGGCCAGCCAAAGACTTCCTTTCACAATTTCTTTGACTTTACTTTTTTTAGTATATAGAGGTAAAGATTTTAAATTTATCTGCTTGTGTCATTTATTATTACTTCTGGTTTAGGCTCATAATTAATAACCATTTATTCATAGCAATGAGAATTTAAACTACCCTCTAAAAACCAGTTATTGATGTATAACCTTTTGAATACTCACGACGCAACATAGAGTAAAGAAATTGCAGTGCTGGTCAAATTATTAGACTAAGACTGTTTTAAAAGCAAATTCTTTATTGATTACATAACTATAGACACATTAACGAAAAGTGAAATAATTATGTAATATTTAGTATGCACATATTGTTCTTGATGAGCATTTTAAGTCTTTTTGGCATACATTTCACAAGGTTTACACCATTTTTTAACTTTTTTAAAAAGGAGGTAAAAAATCGTTTATACTCACATACACATACTCATTAATTACCTAAAACTAACTTCAAATATAACAGAACAGACTAATAAAAAGAACTAGAGAACTGTTTAATCTGATTGAGGTTATGTTCCTGGTAGGTATATAAACAAAGAACATAAGCAAAGCAGACGGTGCTGCCACCTGCAAACATTAAATTATGCTAAAATAACGTAATAATCAGTGTACAGTATGTACTGTACTTTAACAGTAAAATAAATAGTATTTTAGTACAAATAGTGTACAAAAACAAAAAAAAAACTCTTTAGTCTAATAATTTGGCCAGCACTACACAGAGAGGTCCCGCTGCATTAAGAATTGAAGCTGTATGTTGCACCTCTGTATTCCAAGATCCTTAGCTTCTCGCTAAATATCTTGAGATACCTGGAGATACCTTTTAATTCAAAACATTCCATTATTTGATCTCAATCGGTAGTTAATTTAAACTTAGGCACTTGCAAGTTTATCAAGCACGTTTTTGAAATTGCATTAAAACATGAATTAAAATGCAAATCAATCCGCCAGCTGCTTTATTCGTTCCCTTCGCGAGATCGGCGAGAAATATTCCTGCGAAGCGACCTTGTTATCATAACCCTGCCCATCATTGCACCGCTGCATCCGAAAATTCCGGCTTCAATTTCATCCCGTTTTTACCATAGACGGGGCCTCTCTATGTAATTTTCTTTACTCTATGCGATGCGAGGGCATTCCGGTGTCCCCGTTCAACATCTGAGAAATCTGGCAAGCCCAAGTAAGAAGCATTAAAGAAAAAGTTTAAGAATATGATGCAGTTAAATACTCTGTGAAATCGTGCTGCTGTCTTTAAAAATCTACTATACCATTATCTTGTTATTAAAGTCACTCACGTAACTGTTCCGTGCTCATAAATCCATTGTATTATAATCAATAACTTTATCTGCACGGAATTGTAACGTGATATCATAAAACAGAATAAAAAGTTCATTTCAAGAATTCTAATACTTCCAAAAAGACAATATTAATTCACTTTTAAAAACTGTTATGTTCTCTTCAACTAAAACTGTGTTAACGTGAAACCGCAACCCAAAAATTTAGAAATTGCGCTTTAATATCAATTTAAGTTATAGCGTGTTAAATTTTGCGTGCTTTTCACCTAACTTATTTCGTGCTTTCTCTCGTCTTTATAAAAGCCATCCATTTTTAAATAGCAAAATTATGCTTAGAAATTAGTTTTACGAAAACTACTTCATATTGATCAATGTAAAAACTCATTTCACATTGGAAGTTACTTTAGTTTGAGAATATTTCTGCCTGAAAATGAAAGTTAATTATTTTATTTTCTGCATTTTTCTGACGAATTTGCTCGACGAAAATATGTAATGTATCAAACATCTGATCCATGGACATGAGGACATCTAATCTACGTAAACTAAAGTGACAACTATTTCTTAGCTCTCACCAAACAGTAATCATCAAAACATTTTTAATGGATACAAACAAATTATAGCCTTAGTTGGCACTGCGGTTAAATTCTAGTTTTGTGGAAATAACCTCTTATTTCGATAGATATTTTTAGGTGATTAATATTGCATTATATTTTTAATAGATTAACTTGGGCTCAACGATATCATTCTCGACTTGGAGTCAGATGATATTTGGTTTGTGTTGTTTGTATCCAATTGTTTCAAAGGTTATTTTGACAAACAAAAGGTTGATGTATCATATCATATCACACCCCTGGGTCCCCCGTGCCTACCACCATTTGTAGTTTAAAGTAGTCAGTTCGATGGAGTTCTGAAGACAGCTCTGTTTTTTGATCCAGACCAGAAACCAAGCCATCCGTGGTCCAACATGCCCAGCAGTATTGAATTACTTGGAGGACTTAGTAACCACGACATATCTAACGCGCCGCAGTCACCATTAACGGACACTGAGGATCTTCGACCGGCTGGCTTCCAAACCCATGTCCAACAGTAGTCCTTCAGTTAGGAGTCCGACCGATCAGGCCACCACGGTCCAAAAGGGTGATGTATGGGCAATATCATTCATTTTAATGGTCCGTTCATGAGAGGATGATTAATTTTTTTACCAGTACATTAAAATCGCTCTTTTAAAAAAATTATTTAAATTTTATATTTAAGATTTTTTTAAATAATTAAAAATAATAAATTAATTCAATCATAAAAAATATAAAAACTCGGACAGTAGGCTATAAAAAATAATATTGCTTAATTCATTAGTCTACGTGCGTAAACAAGACTAACAACAAGTCGACAAAAAGCTGAAGAGCAACTGATGCCGAATGCAGATTAAATAGAAAACATAAATAAAACTAACAGTATGTGTACTTGTTGCTAGTATACTGCCATGCTAATCGTATCTGCTGTATTTATCAAAATTGAATTATTTTCACAAGGTGGTTTATAGCATATTTGAACTATATACTTTGTTTTTTTTTTTGACACTTGTGAATTCTAAGTATTTTATACTACCAAGCTCTCCTTGCACATTGAACTTCGAAAGAAATCCCCAAGGACGTGAGGACAACTAGATTCAAATACTATTTGTAAACGAGCTGATGTGTACATCACATAATTTCCTTTTACACCAATTTAATGATAATAGTGCCTTGGAGTACTCAAGGAAACGTTTTAATTATTTTCACCCCTAGTTCGTCACGAACCGATGCAAAAAAGGGTTTTACAGAGATTATTTTTCCTAATGTCAACAATTTAAACGTGATTCAGTGAATAACTCGAATTATAGCCAACAGCACCAAATTTAAACCAAATTCGAAAAATATTTTTTTCGCCAAGTTTGTCACCAACTTGGCAATATATCACCAACTTGGTGGCAAAACTTGGCAACCAAAAGCTTGCCGATATAAGCTAATTTGACAAATTATAACATCACTTCAGTTTGCATTGATATTAACACTGATTTTCCAATAAAAAAAGTACAAAATACCCCTTTTGGAAAGGGGTCCCTCATCCGAAATCAACCAAAAAGGGAGGTGCACAACTGGACCCCACTAGGAGTCCACGTACCAAATTTCAATTTTCGGTGACGACATACAGTTTTTGAACTATGCGAGATACGTAAATGCGTACATACATACGCACGTACAGACGTCACCAGAAAGCTTGTGGTAATTCACTAGGGGATGGTGAGAATCAATATTTCTATATACGTTCCTAAGTATATATGCACGTGCGGTATGGTCGGAAAAAAAAACAATCAACATTCTTTCGGGTATGAGTAAAATGAAAAATTAGGTTGAAATTTGAGGCATATATTTTTTTCGCGAATACAATACTTCCTTTACTATGTAAAATGAAGTAAAAACAAGGGTTTGTGGGTAACATGTTTGCCCTCAGATGCAACGGGTTATTGAATTGCGCTGTAAAAATTCTCTTAAGTATCTTCTTCTTGCTTATCTCTCTGTTCTGAATCAGATCAGATCCATGAGGTTGTTCGCCTTAATCAACTTCAAGACAGAAGCAGGTCTCTTCAGTAAATCCTCGCGTACCAAACCAGCACAAAAAATCAGATGTTGTGCAGTGGCCTCTTCAGTATGACATTTGGTGCAAATTGGGAAAGTCCTATTACCATGGGAAAATCTGAGGGTTTTTAGATGACCTGTGCTCAGGCGAGCCAAAGCAGTTTGATCTCTCCTGTCGCCCTCAAATCCAAGGGAAGCACCAGCAGCCTTGCAAAAATACCATGGATGCTCAGGAGGACGTCTCCAAGAGCTGTTTATAGTGGCCTTACATCTGGAGTATAGTTCAAGGTACGTCAGAGGATCCCCGCTATTCTGAGTCATAGTAGAGCCCTCTTTCGCCAGTCCATCCGCAATATCGTTACATCTCAAATTCACATGAGATGGAAACCATTGTAAATGGAGGTCACAACTGGAAAGACTTGAGTTTTTTAACAATTCTTATTCCTTTTTGATATGCATGGTACTCCAATTTTGCAAGTATTGGATTGAACTGCGGCTGTCTGATAGGATCCATGTCTCTCTAGGGAAACGTTGATCAGCAATATAATCCTGAGCCATGTCCAGTATGCTCCTGCTCACCCGCAGATTTGGTGGAGCCATCTTTACACTTTCAAAAATAAAGTTAAACTCACCGGGTAATTGGGTTAAGTCTAGCAAAATTTAGACCAAACCATCTTCTTGGTGATAAGTTTCACCAATGTAATATTGCTTTTACAAACTGGTTGTTTGTCCTCCAGGAAGGCAACTCTAACCAGGAGCTGAATTTTGGAAGAACAGAAATTCTCAATTTTCCGAATAGATTTCCAAATGTTCCCGAATGATGATAAATTTGCCGAATAGAACTCGAAATCTTACCAAATAAAAATTTTTTTTGGAAGATTACAGTGACCTCCCGTGACCTCAAAACGGGGTGCTCCAGACTCTACCCTAGAATATAAGGGACGTGTTGTCTGTGATTAGAGTTAGGTAAATTGGTAAAAGTTTAGAAAGAAACATTTCATAATGCCCCAAAACCGTACAAGGAACAAAAATGGTAATTGACATTTCTTGTTCACAATAAGTATAATTTCATAAGTGCATTAAGGTATGATTAGGAACTTTTATTTTAATAAATTCTGCTTTGTAGTAATTATTTCGTTTAATAATATATTTTGCTGAATATTTTATTTTGCAGTGCACAGGTTCCATTAACTTTCCCATAAATAGGTACTTTTGTAACTTATTACCATGTCTCTTCTAATGAATGTTTTTACTCTAAGTCTGGTTTCTAGCCTTTTCTCTTTTTTTCGTATAAAAAAACTGTTTCAAATAAGAGCTTTGCGAGCAATTTTCATAAGAGAAGATTAATGTTTTATGATTCATTCATTCGTAAATGATGTAAATTGCCAGCTTTCATAATGTGTTCGTTTCTGACTTTGATAATTTCATTTGTTTTGTTGCGTGCGGCTCATTTTCCATTCTCCACTAAACATAATTTCTTCATTATCACGGGACGTATTTTTTTTAAATGACGAATAAATGGTTCAAGTATAACTTCATACATTTAAAACAGAGGGAAAAAAACATTTATTTTTTTGCTATGGTTTTATTTTAATCATTTTGTAACTTAAGAAAGTATAATAAATAATCCATTTAAATGTTATTATCAATGAATATTAAATATCATAAAAAGACTTCTGCAAAAGAAAAACTTTCTACTTCCTTATGTTGCACTGGTTTTTCACTTCATCACAAGTCGCAACTGTCGAAAAATTTAACTATTTAATGCTGATAAATAAAATGTAAAACATTGCTTTTAGAAACAAATCTACTTTAAGAACTTTATAGGAACTTATCAACATACAAATGAGAAGACACTATTGCAAATTATTGAAAAATAAAATGATAATAATTATAATAACTATCTTTAACACAATCATAAGAAAATTCTGCAGAAATAGGAAACTAGTCTTTGTAATTATTATTATAATCCTTATAATTCTCATGAATTAATATCTACTAGAGCACTACCCAAAACGTTCCCGCAGAGATTGCGTGGTAAAACGTTTTACTGCAATACGAAATTCGTTAATAAGTAAAAAAAATATGAAAGGATAAATATTTGAATGCGCTTTGTAAAAGAGTTAATCTCCTAAAAATGCGTTTTTCTTTTCTCTTTCTCTTTTGTTAGCGAAAAAAAAGGTTAAAATTTTGTTTCGTTATTAATCAGTTTGTTTTTAGTAATCCACGTCTCTAGAGTTTCCATGAATTTCTTTTCTTATGCTTGTTAAACAAAATCCTAGTTCCTTTTTTTTACTTTTCCATTTTTTTTCTCAAAGGTATTTTTTTTTCGAACGACGCCATACTTCCCTTCATTCTTAATCCAAATGGACGAAAAGCAGCCTTCCAATGATTTATTTTTTCCTCTTTCAATGACTTCTGTCGAGCTCGCACTATTAAGCTTCTTTTTCAAAATGACGATCGTTTAATTTTATAACTATTCGAATTATTATATACATAATATTCTTTGGCGACAACAAGCGTGAAAAAAATCCGCATACCATGATAATACTCTAATTTGCCTACTCAATAGTGGGTAATATTGTTAAAGAAGATTCACCATTAATGAAAAACTTTTAATCGTCTCTAATTTTAACGTGTAATAAAATGTTTACGTGACCGTTTTCAAACAATCTGCTTAGCTTCTCAACCGTTTTAGTACTTTATTAAAGGTAACTACAAGCATATCGGGAGAAGTGTCAGTGCATCGCCTTCTGTTCTGCCACTGTGTGTTATGATCTCAATCGGTGCTTTTAAGGCAACCCAATTGCTAAAAATCATAAAGATTAAAGTCTGGTGCACAGGGCTGCACAAAAACATTAGATACCGTGCCAATTCCCGATTAATGGCGAGTTTTAGAACATTTTTGTTTAAAAAAAAACATGGCTTATTATAAATGTATGATAAGTCATAAAATATTGTCTTTAGTCCAGTATTTTTTTCGTCCTCTTGTAAACATTTCAAAGTGGAACAGTAATTATAAAGGCCCTAAGTTATGACAACAAAAAATAGAATATTGGTCGTTTTTATTTATAATATTACTGTTCAAACCTTATGCAGGGACGCCCGGAGCTGAAATATTTGAGAGGGGGATAGTTTTCGAGTTGCCAAATAAAACTCCTAATTTTCCGAATGATAAAATATAAATGAAATACATACATGTATAGTAGATACCAGCATCTAATAAATACAGAGATAAAGCATCATTGCATTTTTTTAATTAAATTTTGAGTGATGTCTACATATTTGCGTAATTGAACAGACAAGTATTGCCAAGTAAGGAAAAATTTTGGGAGGTCACCAGGGTACCCTTGACCAGGTACCCTTGATGTTATGTTGTGCAACACCAACATTTTGGAACAGCCTCTTTGCAGAAGCAATGAATATTAAGAACTTGATTAACAAGTTGGGAGCTGGTCTAACACAAAAGTGTATTTAGTAAGGCCTTATTATTCGTTCTTGCTGCTCATATTTACTTTTACAGAATAAATACACATAAATGATCTTAATATTTAATGTTTAATCAGAACAACCATTTCTTCACTAAAGCGGGTTCCATCCGCTGCAAGAAGAAATTTAATTAGGTCGAAAGAGATAACATATTCTACTCTAAGGTTCTTCACTGGCTTCATTTTGCCACTGTAAGGAATTAAAAGCGTTTTAGAAATATTTATTTCCACCAGTTTGCTGCGTATGAAGGATGTAAATGTGAGCTGTTCCAAAGGTTTTCTATTGAGTGAACATATTTGAAAGAAACGCTTTAGTTAATTAACTTAAATTGGTTAATTACTTAATTTGGAGGTATTTGGGACTTGTCATGTAATTCTTTTTAATAATCCGTTCAGAAGAGGAATATCCCTTTTTCTAACGTTTTACAAGGCTATAACTGCGTCGAAAGATAGTTTTAAGGTTTTACAAGAATGAAAAGTGAACAAAAATGTAAAATTTCTTGAGTTATAAAGGACTAACTTACAGGATTTAGAAAAAGTTTATCCGTTTTATTTAACTCATTAAATTATATGTTCTGCTACTCTGTAATATATATATTTCACGTGTCCGTTGAATTACTTTTTTTTCCTAATATTACGTATATTTGTATATTAAAATATTTATAATTCACTGAATCCGAAAGAAAAGGAATAAAAATAACTCTGAACACCAGAAAGGAAAAAGTATTAACACTATTTTGCTTCATTCACTAAATTATACTGCCAAGGGCGTAAAAAGGGCAATAACTGCACATTTTTTATGTTTTTTTCTATGTTTTTTTAAAAATCTTATTAATCTCGTGTGTGTTAGCTTTTTTTTAGAAGCTTGCATTATTTGGTTTCCCCTAAGAAAAAAGTCTAGTTCCGCCATTTCGCTATTGTTAGTATTGAATTCTAAACACGTTTCTTCAAATATATCGAAACTCATTTCTGGAGATACTGCCGTTTACCTATCCACTACAGCACAAGTGCACATTTTTAACTTTGTAGTGCATGTTTTAGATACTTTAAGTTCATGCTAATTTTAATGATTTTTAGTGCATGTAGTCCAAGCTCTACAGATTAGTTTACACTTTTTCTCTTTTGTTTTTCATTTTAATTTCTCTTGACCATTGAAAAACTTTGAAATTCGTACAATAAATTTTTCCTGTGGTAAATTGATTAGCTTATTACCTTTAGTTCAGAAAAGGATACGTAACAATAAATAAAAAAATACTCTGAAACACGATTAAATGATCAATTGATTTTATGCTTATTTACTATAAGAGCACAGAAGAATACGAAATAAGTAGATTAAAATATCCTCATATATATAATATCCAATGATCGAGTAACGCGCGTTTTTCAACAATAAAACTCGCGCCACGCCATGATAATTTGATTATATGGTTCGGTAATGTTTAACATGCAGAGAAATGCTTTATTGTGACAAGGCTGGACTTGATCCGATAACTTAAATGTCTTACTGGTAAAACTGTGTCCTTTCAGGGGAAAAGAAGAAACGAAAAAGTGGTCAACAATGAACGCTACCATCTGGAGTTTAGTGTTAATCTACTGGAGTTAAGGTTACAATTTCAACTATCAAAATATCATCAAACATGCAATGGCTTCGTTCAAATGTAGAAACAATTTTCATCCGTCATACCTTGACGGGCGATTTTCCAGTTATTCAATAATAAACAATTTTCTATAAAAAAAAATCAGTGTTACAGTAGAAAAACAAATATAGTGTTATAAGAATTTTCGGGAAAAAAAATCATTGCGAATAGACTTGAAAAGATTGGGAAGAATAAAAGCAGTCCTACGCAGGAAAAAATAAAACTTTCATTTACCAAACTCTTGAAGAAGCCTTAGTAATGATACAGGAAGAGGATTTGAAAATATTGAAGAGAAGAAATTTCTTTACAGTGATTGAATGCTTTATATGAGTTGATTCTATTTTGAAATGTCGTTTAAGATATCAAAGGAGGACTGATAAGCTCAATGTGTGAATAAACGTGTTTTTAAAAGAAATGTTCAATATCAGTTTAAAATTCGCAATGGCACTTCTCGGTAATTTTCCTTGGAATTCATAATTAGGTTTTTTTTTTTTTTTAACCAACACTTTTTGCTTAGTAGTTAAATGATGCTCAATTTTTCAAATAGTATCCTTAACAAGAAATAACAATATTTACTTTAAATTAGCGTTTGTGTGTGCTTGCTTCCAGGAAAAAAAGAAGCATAATTAAGTCAAAGGTACAAACTTGAATTGCCATGACAATAATTTCAAGCACAGTAAATCCTTATAAATCTGGACCCTATTAAACCGAACTTCGCTTAATCCGTACAGCCATTTAGATGTACTGTATAAAAAAAAACGGCGTGTTAGCGCAATTACGAACATTTAAGTCATCTGTGTCAATTAATTGTTCAATAAAAACAACAAGTCAAGTGTGGTGAATGAAGATGAGCCTTCATCATCACGTTCAAAGAAGTTTTTCATCTGCTTTTTATTGCAAGTAAAATAATCTATGTACATACTATGCTTAATTTTCTCGCATGCAATTTTATATTTCATTCCTTTAAATTCAAACACAATTTTTACTATGTACAGTACTTAGTTTATGTATGTTGGCTCAATTTATAGATTATTTTGTTTAATCCGTCCTTTCATTAGTTCGGACACGACCTGGATCCCCTACTAGATCGTATTAATGAGGTTTTACTGTATTTTCATCATGACCGAGTCAAATAGCCTTACATTCTTTTGATTTACGAATTAGCTCTCTTTTAACAGAATCGACGAATACTCAAACTACATGCACACACATGTTTTTATTTCATTGTATTTTTTTTTCAACTCACTAGTATATGTTTAAAATTATAAACTAAAAAGAGGTTTTCAGCCCCTGCTCGTTTCGATCGTCAAATACCCTGGGCGCTTGCGGCGGAACATCGCTCTTTCATCGTCCCCTGTGACTTCGCGATACGTCGCAAAAACGTAACACTTCGTCGCAAGTTAAAACTCGTTAGTTAGCGAAAGAATGTTACTTGGCATTTAAATTAATACCTCAGTTAATTAAAATCGCACAAAGATGAGACCGGACGAAATAGGTTCCTCGTAAAATTTTGAACTGTTTAGTATCTCGTTCGACTCTCAACTCGCAGTGGTTCTCGAGGAGATGAGACATTTGACAAACGGACATACAAACGTTCACTGGTTTTAATAGTATCCTAACACCCAGGGCGACTAGATTAAACGCCCACTTATCATATTTTTAAATGAATCAAACGAAATTTGGACTTATTTCGCGGCAATTATCACTGGAAATAATTTAATGAATGATCCCTGTGTTTTTCTTTGGACCTCTCGTCTGCTTTGATTAAATGCAGCACAGCATCAATTGCAAATGACTAGTAAAAACATGATAAGTTTAAACTTCAGTTTCCTATTTTTCGTAAATTATTGTTATATTTATTTTTTTTAATAACATTGTGTGTGGGAAATTGATTCCTTTCCGGAATCCAAAAAACCCAAAAAATTAAACTATTTAAACTTAAAAAGTACAATTGACTCTTAATAGCAGAATACTTTTATTTTCGTCGTTCTTATTTATTTCTATTGTCGATGCCTTTATTTCCCGTTATTCTTCTTATATATAATGCTCGCTCATTTAATTATCCGAGAAAAAAAATCCTGAAGCTGACGTATTACTTTTTTAATTAGATGGCAACTAAGCTTTTATCTGCATTTGTCTTTGAAACAGCTTTTACTGAAGCACAGAGTAAAATCATTGCTCTCAAAATATTTTTACGGATATGTATTAAAGAAGAAATAAAGTTAGGTGCGGTTTTTTTTTAATGAAATGCGCACTCTGTGAAGATCTTGAATGAAATTAAAGAAATCTAATATTAAAGTAAGTTGAGACAGGTTATCAAATACCTTCTTATATTTGATTTTGAAAAGTGTACTACTATTTTATCTCACATCTCAGAGTGGTTAAAGGCTTAAATTTGAATTTAATCTGCTTTGAAAGTTTATTTATTTGACTGTTTTCTTAACTAGCTATTCCAATTACCAACTAAAGCAAAAAAATTTCACTCAAGTTCTTGTAACTTCTCAAGAAGATAATCGAAGTTGTAATGATATTACTTTAATCTTCCACAAAATTTCAAAATTATATCGGATAAATTCTCTCAATAATTTAAATGTGTGTGCGTCATAAACTCTCAACTAGTTCAATAAGATGTCTTCCTCCCTCCCCCTTCCCCCGAAACGAGTCGAACTTTTGCATTCAAATGGTTTGTAAATTTTACTCATGGTTATATATGTACATTACTTACGGTTACCATTGCAATTTTATTTACATAAATTAATAATACAAAACTCATTGGAAAATTCATTTCTTTAAATTGCTAAATTTTGTGGAGTTCACAAGAAATAGAAGTAAAAGGGGTAATTCTGATTTTATTCGCTTCATTTTCAAGTTTCAACACAGAGGTAGGATAACGGCACCAGTTACAGACATGCCTAAGACATCGCTTTCAGGTTGACTCAATTTTCCAAGCATTTTTATGCATTTAGAATTTTAAAACTATTTTTCTTTCATGCAACTACATCTCACCTAACGTTTGGCCGCTTCTGATTCCTCCGAATTAGTTGATTCTATTTTTAGTTGCTCAATTTCGAAAAAAGGCCCGATCCTCAGTAACAGATACCGAAAAATCTAATGATACCCAGCAACAGATAGGATTAGGAAAGGATGCGTAATGGACAAAATTCCCTTTTTCTCTTCAAAATTCGGAAAAGTTCTTTATTTTTAGACCTAAAGCCTTATTTAATTCAAATAAACATGAAACACGAGCTGACCTCGAGGTATCTGTTCATAACCTTCCACTACTGCCTTGTAAATACCAATTGGCTCATTAAATTCACTCTGATAATACTAGATGGTGGCACTGTATTCATGGGCCGCAGCAATGTTAGTTTTACCCGCCTAAAATTCTTATTATTTAAATCCAAACTCATGACTTTCTGTTACTGGACCCTTGTCTGTTACTGGTGCCGTTACTATATTGTTCTTATGATAAAATATGATCATAGAAAATCAACAGTTAGAAAATAGTACCAAAAAGAAAAAAAAAATACATTTGCTAAAATAGCTTTTTTTTAACTTGATAGCACGAGCATAGCCGTGCGGGTACACCTAGTAATAAATAAGAAGCTTTAGAATCCTTCAATTATTATATCTTCTTTTTACATAATCTAAAAATGATGCATTTTTCAAATACGGATCAAACAATGTCCTTTAACTTTCATAAAACCGCATAAGAGCAATAAAAATGAGATCAAAAATTGGAATTTTATTTCCGAAAACGTGTTGTCTCCATAAAAGTTTCCGCATTCTATTATATAGAGCGAGCACAAAGTCTATTTTATGACGATAGGCTTTAAAAAGGCTTTTGAAAAGTTAAAAGAAGAAGAAATATTGCTTTTGAAAAACAATGACTTCCTGCAAATACTTCTTCATAAAAGATTTCAGTTCCTGTTTCAGATTTTTCTTGCTAGTGAAGCGAATACTTAAAAAAAAAAACGTAGAAAAAGCTTTTAAAAAACGGAAAATATTTGTTAAGTGTAAGAGATTGCGGGGCGAAATATGCCTCGGTAATGCCACGGGTAACGCTTTCAGAAGGTATGGGTGAAACATTTTAAACTGAATTTCTTTTATTTTGAGTTAGAAGAAATGTTTTATGCGGCATTAATGGGGGAGTTTAACTTAGTTTTTAGACCATAACTTAGTTTTGAAGAAAAAAATGAAGCTTGATCAAATATATATAGTGATTCTGGGTGTTTTGGATTTTTTTTGGGAATTTAAAATTTGGCCAGCATAAAATTGATATAAAAAGTCAATCTTGAAGCTGGTTCAAATTGGGACGAATTGTCACTCGCTCAAAAGTTTTTTTTTTTTCTCCTTCAAAGCGTTAAAAACAAAAATGATTTAAGAGAAGTAAATGGAGAGTTTTGATTAACCACGGATTCAATGGGGAAAATACTTTAAATGCAATTGCAGGGTTATAGGATAAATGACTATAGTTAGAGCAAACTTAACCTGGAAGCATTCTGAAGGTTTTGCAGATACTAATTACAATTATTATAATTATTTATTTATTATAATATACAAACAAGACATTTTTATTGCACTAAGAGATGAACCGACCTGAGTGGGTCAGAACCCACAACGCATATCTCAGGCAGGTCGCAAAGCAAGAGCTTTTACCTCTCGGCCACCAATTACGATTTTCGTTTCGCTTATAAGAGTTTACTTGCTCTGCAACGATTCTGATCTTTATGCATGCGCTTTGAATTTTACTGAATCCATAGTGCAAGATTCCTCCAACAATCTGAGTTTTTAAAACAATGAAGCTACACACTTCAGAATTCCTGCAACGTTGCACCCATTAATACTGGTAACCTTAGACATTTTTTTACAGTGCAGCGTGGTGTTCGAGTTTTGAGAGAAATTGGGCACTTCACTTAATTTGGGCAGAGATCAAATATGGTTTTTTCGTTGAACCCACGTATACATACCGTTTCTTCGTCTTAATTTCATAGATTCCTAAACATTTTCAATTTACAAGCGGCTCAGCATAGGGATTATATTCATTAGAATGAAACGCATCATCCAATAAGAGCTTACACAACAGTTTTTAAACACCTCGAACTCGCCAAGTACGTCTCCAGCAATTGTGACGCTCTATCTGCTAACCCAATTTTTCTTCTGCGCCTGGTGAAGTCGTTACCAAGATACATTGCAAATAAGAAAAATATTTACAATTTAAAAAAATAACTTTATTTTACAGGAGGATTGAAATATTTTTTGACCAGTTTCCGACATTATTAAAAATACTAACTTACTTTCACAAAGTGGCAGGCAGTAACTTATAAAGAAAATCTTTTTTTCAACATTTCTCATAATTCGTACCATGGAGAGTAAATAGCAGATTTTTATAGGAAAAACTGCTTTTCTAGCCTGCTGTGAGTATGAAAGTAATTGTTTTCTGTTACTATCACTTTCATTTATGAGAAATTATTATCCATAAAAAGCTAGGAGATATTGTATTGTGTACTTTATATGTCTGTGGCGTTATTTTGTTCGTAAAAAGCCGCTTAACGCTTATGTTATGGCAAAAGACGTACTTTATAGCTTTTTCAGTTATCATTAGTTTTATCTTTATTTCAAGAGATGATGAAAAATGCAGTAGAAAACCTTTTATCCGGCTTTCTGTTATCCAAATCGTTCCGTATCCGGATACAATGAATGCAACGAACGGTTAAACTCTGCTTTAAGACAACTACATTACTTCTTTCTCTTCCTCAAATATATATCGAAAGCAAATTCTAAAGTTTTACTGAAAATTAGCAAAACATGTAATACATTAACTCTCTTCCTTTCTTCCTGTGCGAGTGTGCAGTTTTTTCCCTTCATCTTTGATCTGACACTACTGAGATCAAATATGAACTCATTGTTTAAAATTTTCTTTTAAAAACTATTGCAAACATAAATTAAACTTCTATTTTTAGAGAATACAAAAACTTCCTGTCTTGAAATACACTTTAAAAACTTTATTAGATAGATTCTGCATCGCGTTGCTTTATATTTACAGCGTAATGCACCGCTTTTCTTTTTATATGTTTCAATGTTCTAAACCAATGTTTCTCAACCTTTTTTGACCCACATGCCGGCAAAAACTTTTGAAAAAACTTTGCAAACCAGTAAGTCCCCCCCCCCTCTTTTTATTTCATTAAAATATAAAAAAAACTTCCACTCGTGGGCAGTTCAAAAATGTGGTTATTTTTTTCCAAACCGGTTTTTGTATTTTCATTCTTTTTTTTTTTGAAAAAAATTGACATGGGATTAGCTAAAAACTTGTGAAAAAAAAATGCTTCCGGCAGATGTTTATTCCCCCCCCCCCAAATAAATAAATAATATTAAATAATATTGATAACAGGTGAATAAAAAAATACACAAATAAAACTTCACTTGTTGTTAAAGAACTGTTACCAAAAATGTTTGAATATTGAGAATAAGATATGTAGTTGCTGTAATAAACTTTGCTGAAACATCATAGAAAACTACGAACATTAATCACAAAACCCATTTAAGAGATGTCACATAAAATGTTTTTATGGTCTTTTTATTTTCTCTCTCTCTCTTTGAGTAAGGAAAATTTTTTAACGTGATCGAGCAAAAACCTCCGTGAACCGGTCAAATTTTTTGTGCAGACCAGTGTCAATCCGCTGGACCACGGATTGAGAACCGCTGTTCGAAACAGAAAGGGTTTCCTTTTCGTTGTTCGACGTTCTGAATGGAAAACGGAGAATTTTACTTACCTGTTAACGATACTAGTTAAACGATAAAACAAAACCCTGGTGTCATTTTGATCCCAATGGTGTTGCGGGCTATAAGAATAAGCTAAAACAATCAACTTGTTGACATATTTTACAGCATATTGTCGGAAAATTAACCACTAAATGAATATTTTTCAAAAGGTAATATAATTTGGTTCATCTAATAGACAATATATGCAGAATGTGGAAATTTAGTGCAATCATTTTTCTGAACACATTCATAAACTAACGAAATAAATTATAAAAAGGTCTGAAAATTCTGGAAAGATTTTTAAAAAAGCTACATGCTGCCAAAAGTAAAATTAATTACGGAAAAGAAACTTACGCTGGATCATAAAGTCAGGAAAAATATTTTTCTATCACTAATGACACGGTACAGCAACTTTAAATACTGATTTTTGATAAACTCGATCTTCTGTAATATTGCCGCTACTTGATCTTAATACGTAAGAAATGCAAGAAATGGACATTTTTTTTAAATTAATAATACATGAAAGAAAGTTAGTTAAGAAAATCATGAAAAAATCTAAGTAGCACACACGAATCAAAAAACATTTTTACTTTTTCCAATTTTATTTAAAATGAATTCTTCATATATAAGTAGGGAGAAAAGGAGAGTTCACCAACAAGAGGGGGATCTGGGGATCAGATCCCCCTCCCAACTCCTCTCACTCCCCCTCTGACCTTGGGTTGATCCGCCTGTGACCTTGGGTAACACCGCCTCCTGGGGCCGCCGCGAGGACTCCTAGAAGGTTACGGGATTTTTTCCCGCGTTTTTGAATATTTTCGCGCGTTTTTGGACTTTGTCGTTTTTTCTTCTAACCTTATACGAAGGTTTTCGCACGACCACGTTTTCGCACGACCATGTTTTCGCACGGCCGCGTTTTCACATGACCGCGTTTTCACACTTTGTCGTTTTTTACTTTTTGGATGGCAACACCAGTTTTCGAGTGGCAACACTTGTTGTTATGTTTTTACTTTTCGATTTTTACTTTTAAGAACGTTCGTGGCGCCATCTATCGGGACTTTGAATATTTTTTTCTGGACTTAGAATATTTCTGCGAATTTAATTATTTTTATTTTACAGAGTGTCGGGAATCGAACACCCAAACTTTGAGTTAGCAAAAACGTATGCTAACCACTATGCTATATTTTCCATTACTCTTTCAGTCTTAATGTGAATCTGTACCATGACAACGAATATTACAATTTAATTAATTTTAAAACCATCAATTAATTTACTCTTTAGTACTAATCAAGACACATCATTAACTAAATTTCAGCTCATAATTGAAACTATCGTCATTATTATTATTTTGCATAATAACAATGTTTTTCACTTAAGTAAAGATTTATTTAAATACAACCCATTCGAGATTTTAGATTTATTTCAATGCTTTGTGGACTTGAAATATATTTGAAACTTTGATTTTCTTTTTCATGCATTTCAAATTTTATCATTTTTTTTCACAACATTGATTCTTTGCATCAATTTCAAAACTTGCAATCAATTTACTCTTAGCATTAATTAACACTTATCATTAACAAATTTTTACGGAATTTTTTAAAATCATCTTAAATATGTTTTTTTCTTTTTTTACTTTTATACAACAAAATATTTTTTCTAACTTGTTAAATTTTCTTAACTAGTTTTTTTTCTTTGTCAAATTTACAAAATAATTTTTCTAACTTGTTAAAATTTCGAAGAAATAATTTTCTTAACTATTTTTTCTTACTCATAATTTTTTTTTCATTACGAATAAAAATGAAATCAAATTTTTTTTTTTTTTTTTTTTGACTTTCATACAACAAAATATTTTTTCTTACTTGTTAAATTTTCGAAGAAATAATTAACTTAAATATTCTTTCACACATTTTGAACTTTAACGTTTTTTCCTGTCATTTAGAACTTTGATTATTTTTTTTTTCACTATTTTAGCGTTTTTCAATTATTTTCAGTCTTTAACTATTTTCTTACTTTTTAGTCTTTAACTAATTTCAAGCATTTCAGACTTAGATTATTTTTTCGTGATTTCGATTTTTTTTTTTAGTATATTTTAGAGTTTGATCATTTTCTCGCTTGTTTTTACTTTATCGTTTTTTTTTTCGATATTTTTCGAAACATTATCAGGTCTACAATTTTCATCCAACTAATTTAATTTAAAAACTTGCAATCAATTTACTCTTAGTAGTAACTAACACTTATCATTAACAAATTTTCACGGATTTTAAAATAATCAACTTAATTAATTTTTTCCAGTAAGCAAATTTCGCACTCAAGTTACATTTCATCAGTACATATGCTTTTCAAGAGTTTCATTTAATTTATCACATTTTATTTAATCAACTCTAATATTTATTTTTTTATTAGTATTTAACTTAGTCATTTCATCTCATAGTATTTTACTTTATTATTTTTTTTCATACAAGCACTCTTGTTAGAATAAAACCAAATTTTCACGAAGTAGATTCACTTTGACTATTTCATTTTCCCAATAATATTTTATTTTACTTTACCATACTTTACTATTTTACTTACTGCGTTTTACTATTTATCATTCATTACAGCTTTTCCAAAATATTACTTTACAACCAACTAATTTCATTAACAGAATTTTCATTACAATTTATAAATTTCAGTTTTATTTAATTATTTTTACCTACGGTAAAATAAAACACATCACATAAAAATGTTAAACATCAATGAAGAATTCAAGAAATGTTAAAATTATAAGTCGAGTATCAAAACTTCATGTCTACAATCCTACAAATTTTAAAAATGGACTCACCGAAAAATAACTTCTACTAAAATTAATTTCAAAACTTACAATCAATTTACTCTTAGCATTAATAAACACTTATTATTAAGAAATTTTCATGGATTTTAAAAATCATCTTAAATAATTTTTTCATGTAAGCAAATTTTGCGCTCAAGTTACATTTTATCACTACATATGCTTTTCAAGAGTTTCATTGAATTTATCACATTTTATTTAATTATTTTTGATTAGTATTTAACTTAGTCATTTTATCGCTTAGTATTTAACTTAATCATTTTTCTTGCTTGTTTTTACTTTATCGTTTTTTTCCCCGATATTTTTAAACTTAGAAATTTTTCACAATTAGTGACAGGAATCGAACCCACAAATTTTTCGAAACATTATCGGGTCTACAATTTTCATCCAACTAATTTAATTTAAAAACTTGCAATCAATTTACTCTTAGTAGTAATTAACACTTATCATTAACAAATTTTCACGAATTTTAAAAAATCAACTTATTTAATTTTTTTCCAGTAAGCAAATTTCGCACTCAAGTTACATTTCATCACTTTATAAGCTTTTCAAGAGTTTCATTTAATTTATCACATTTTATTTAATCAACTCTTAATTATTTTTTTGATTAGTATTTAACTTAGTCATTTTATCGCATAGTATTTTACTTTATTATTTTTTTCATACAAGCACTCTTGTTAGAATAAAACAAAAATTTTCACGAAGTAGATTCACTTTGTCTATTTCATTTTCCCGATAATATTTTACTTTAACAACTAATTTCTTTAACAAAATCGTTATCATTTATTTCAGTCTTTATCCTTTTCGAACGATACATTCAAATGGTCAGCTATACGTTAAATTAAGAAACTTTATCTAAAATTTGACAAATTAAGTTATAGCTAAATACTGAGTAAAATCAAGTACAAAAGACTAACCTTTTTGGGGTGAAATCCCTCAAGTACCAGCTGTCGCGATGTTATTCAAAAACAATGAATGAAATTGTAATAAGTGGATTGTTAATTATAACTCAATCTCACAAATTACAACTACACGCATGTTTTATTTGAAATCGCTGCATACGGCTGGGCTGCCCATCGGCGAATCAACGCGGCTGTTGAAAAAAGCTACCCTCATCCTACAGCACTTCGGATCGTCCACACACACCGATGCGAATTGAGGAAATGACTTTATCAATATTGCTATCTACCCCTTTACCGATAACAGACCCCACGTGCGAGTATTATTCACCCCCTAGCCTACGTCTTTCAAGTGTCGTCACTGTTTCTGACCCATTAAAATTAGTTCACATTTCTCAAATATCAAGCACATAGATCGACAATAGCCTGATGTCAGGTTTTCCAAACAAAATTTTAGATTTTACTTCGTAGTTTCGAATTAATTTCTTTTTCATTTCAAACTTATAAAAAAAATTTCCAGCTTGTAAGAATATTTCTTTCAAAAACAGATTTTTGATTCAAAACAGTATTTTTTCAAACTTGTAATATTTTTCTACTTATAAATATGAAATCAAATTTTTTTTTAGAGTATAAGTCATAAGTTTGTCTTTGAAACTACGTGAGATACAAGGGGACGCGTAACACAATTTGTCAATCTAACTTTCCAAAAGTAGAACTCTATCAGGCATCAACTGGAACACTTCTCGTTTCAGTTTGAACAATCTTTGCACACTAACACAGATGTTACCATTCGCACTCTCGACGAATACACATAAGTCCTTTTTTATAACAAAAGCGAAATCACGGTCTTCGATTAATTTTTGATTTATATTTTTACGTAGGCTTGAAATAAGTGATCTCCACACATCTGGTTCTAAGGAAATACCATCCTTAGTTGGTCGAAGAATACCATCTTTCCCACACGTATATCTTCTAATATGCACGCGTGTACGTTTCCGAAAAGTATTCACTAAAGTGAAAATACAATCACCCAAGTGTATCATATCATCAGGCTGTGGAGAAGCCTCAATGTTCATTTTCATGTTCGTTGCATCCATCTGTTCATCTTCAGGCTTCAAAGTTTCAGAATGATTTTCACCAACGTTACTCATTCTTAACTCTCATAGGATTAGGAGTCACAATACTAAAATAACTTCCTGTGAACTTAAAAAATAAATGAAACTAGGTTTTAACACTAGCGGGTGAAGAAAAATCCTAAGTACATAGAACAAAATTTCACGACGCCTTTCAAAGCTCAGAATCACTCTGAAAATGATTCTCCAAACATCCACTATAAACCAATGAATATTCACTTTAACCAATGAGAAGTGTACATAAGTCTCTTGCTACTGACGTCATAGAATATCACACGAACTTTTGAGCAGAGTTGAGTTGTTTTCCACAGTATTCAGATCTCGCGCATGACATGGTCAATCACGTGTAATTGATCATGTCAATTTGCATGAGATGCGAAACATCATCGACATTCGGTGTGATGTGAAAACCTGCTACCATCTTAAAATTACTCGTAGTAGGTCAGGATGAAGTTGGAAGTCAAAGTGTTGGCATTTTCTAAAAATCTGAATACTGTGGAAACCAACTCAACTCTGCTCAAAAGTTCGTGTGATATTCTATGACGTCAGTAGCAAGAGACTTATGTACACTTCTCATTGGTTAAAGTGAATATTCATTGGTTTATAGTGGATGTTTGGAGAATCATTTTCAGGGTGATTCTGAGCTTTGAAAGAGATCGTGAAATTTTATTCTATGTACTTAGGATTTTTCTCATTGGTTAACACTAGAAAGACGGCGTTTGGCGTATACCTAGAAAGACTAGCAGCGGTCACTTTGACCGCCATACTTAAAAGATTGGAAATTTCCTCCTTTCGGGATTTTTAACCATAGAAAAGATTTGTTTCAACATTTCAGAGTTTAATTTAATAATTTAATCGTAATATAGTCTTCAAATAAGTTTTAGATAGCTTTCTTTTTAATTTTATGTTCGATCAAGTGAAATACACATGCTTTACACAATTGGCATTGAGAAAGAGCAAATTAGTACAAAAAAGAGGAAATTTTCCTAGCATGTAATAACTAACGAGTACTATAATCAACCATGCATGTGTTTGGTTTTAAAAATATGTAAATATCGCAAGATATCGTACATTACTATCTTTTACAGTATTTCGAAATACTTATGTTATCACGTCACCTGTATATTAGCCATTAATATTTTTGTTTTCGGCAATCAGAACAAATGCTCGTAGATTTATTTCCGCATAGTTTAATTTCACACTATCTTAATATTTTTTCTGAGGTAGATACTTATTTATATGCAGCAAAATTGATCAGTTGAGGTGACTTGGAGTAAATTGGAGAAATAGGAGTTCTGTTTTTGAAAATTTCCCCTTTTTTCGGCGTCTGACCCTTTTCCCTTTCTCTTCTTTTTATATTTTGAGCATCAGTTTTTATTAGCGAGGTTTCTTCTGATTCTAACTCAGAAGAACAATTCTTTTTTGCAAATCTAGGCTCCGAAAAATATTCGCAATAAGCTCATGAAAGCAAACTATACCCATCGCTAGGAATATATTTCTCTTCAGATAAGTCAGACTCAGACTGCTCATTCGAACCATAATCTGTTTTAGATAAATCTGCAACAGCTTCAGGAATTAATGTTCCTATAAGTTTTGCTTGTCAACGGTTCTTCTCGACATCATGAAGATAATTATGTGACTGAGCACTTCATTATCACCGAAGAAAATAAACGTCAATGCTTCAAGCAAAGCACATGTTTTGGTGCACAAAAGAATTCCAGCAAACATTTTTGGAATATACCTCTTTATATTTACTTCCTTTTAGACCCAAAGTAATTTCACGTGTCTAGTCACATGCTTTTCAAATTTACCTTTCTCAACTTTGCTCCCTGTGCAGATAGCAGAAAACTGAAATCATGAAACCATACAACCAGCAGGTGTTTCGCATTTTCCTAACAGTTCAAAGAATTAAACCTGACCAGCAGGTACTACTCAAGCTCAAAAGAACATTACTCACCCTGACAACTAACAATAGTCCATAGTACACACAACTGATAGGAGAAAAAAGAAGAAAACGGATGTACAAAGAAAGGTTCACTTAACGGTCAAAATGACCGTAGTCAGTCTTTCTAGGTATAAACATTTATAGCGACTGTAATAATAATCCTAAAGAAAAAAAAATTACTGTTGTAAGATCTTAATAAATAGTTAGGAAAAGTCAATGAAGGAAAAAGAGTTTGAAAATTAAACGCGGCAAATATGAGCATTTGAAAATCGCTTGCGGTCAAAATGACCGCTGCCGTCTTTCTAGTGTTAAAGTGAATATTCATTGGTTTATAGTGGATGTTTGGAGAATCATTTTCAGAGTGGTTCTGAGCTTTGAAAGGCGTCGTGAAATTTTGTTCTATGTACTTAGGATTTTTCTTCACCCGCTAGTGTTAAAACCTAGTTTCATTTATTTTTTAAGTTCACAGGAAGTTATTTTAGTATTGTGACTCCTAATCCTATGAGAGTTAAGAATGAGTAACGTTGGTGAAAATCATTCTGAAACTTTGAAGCCTGAAGATGAACAGATGGATGCAACGAACATGAAAATGAACATTGAGGCTTCTCCACAGCCTGATGATATGATACACTTGGGTGATTGTATTTTCACTTTAGTGAATACTTTTCGGAAACGTACACGCGTGCATATTAGAAGATATACGTGTGGGAAAGATGGTATTCTTCGACCAACTAAGGATGGTATTTCCTTAGAACCAGATGTGTGGAGATCACTTATTTCAAGCCTACGTAAAAATATAAATCAAAAATTAATCGAAGACCGTGATTTCGCTTTTGTTATAAAAAAGGACTTATGTGTATTCGTCGAGAGTGCGAATGGTAACATCTGTGTTAGTGTGCAAAGATTGTTCAAACTGAAACGAGAAGTGTTCCAGTTGATGCCTGATAGAGTTCTACTTTTGGAAAGCTAGATTGACAAATTGTGTTACGCGTCCCCTTGTATCTCACGTAGTGTCAAAGACAAACTTATGACTTATACTCTAAAAGAGTACATCCTTTCGGAAATTAAGAAAAAATATCCCTGTGATTGTCGATGTGATAAAATCAGCACATATACATCACAAGAAGTTGGTAAATTGGCTGATTCTCTACGTAAGTGTCTATTTGATGAGCTCATATGCAACATAAACTACCTTTCTAAAAAAGAATGTGTGGATTGTAAAAATGGATTCATTTTTTACATGAGAGTGCATGAATGTGAATCATTAACAAGGGGTCGAAAGTTCGACACTTTTTTCGAACAGGCTCTTTTTAATGTTAATTGGGAAAACTTGACTCGTGACTTCGTTACTTTGAATGTTGATAGTCCATGTTTAAAATGTCATGTGTCTGATTTATTTGATGCAATCGATGTTAAAAATATGCTTGAAAGTTTTGAAGAGTTTTACTTAAAGATGTAAGTTTATTTAATTGTCTTTTACTGTGTGTGTGAATAAATTGTGTTTATCATTTTAAAAGAGACTTGTGTTTTTATTGAGTTGTTGAATATGGTTGATGGATTATACTTTGAAATCACTCATACATATATTTTTTATATGCACTTTCTTGTAAGTAATCTTTATACTATCGGTGTTGTCTTCATCTTATTGTATGGTTTTGTAATTAAGACTGAATGAAAATATAATTTTTGTGATATTTCTATAGTTTAATCCATGCGAAGGACTTCGACTAATGCTAAGTGGAAAGTCAAAATTAGAACCGTAAAGCTTAAACATGTCAATGGTTTGAGAACAATACACAGTTATATTCACATACACAAACTCGTACGTATCAATACACTTACATTAAAGAGAAATATTAAAGACTTATAAATTCTCATATGAGATAAGAACGCTCTTTCTTAACTTAGTTGGTCACATGATCGATAAAAGACCCTCACTTATTTGTGATTTGTCATGAAATATTATACATCGATAGATATGTTACTAAGTGTGTAATAGTTTTTATTTTTCTTAAATTCAAAGTTAAAACCAATTTGTTAATTGTAGGATTATAATAAGTGCTAAAAATGTGATATTTTCGCGTATAATTTCGGTTGATGAGTAAAGTTTAATTACAAGTTCCCTCACACGAATGAACAATAACATGCTAGATGGATATTTGAAAGCTTGAGTGGATGATTTGTAAGTATCATAAACATTATTATTATTATTTGTAATGCGTGTCTGTTAATTAATACTTAGAGTGCAAAGAGTTATTAATACTAAGAGTAAAGTGTTATTGAGTTTTAAATTTAATTAAATCATTGTGCTTGAAGATTCAGTTGAGGAAATTTATTTTATTTTTTTAAATTATGAAAAAAAAAAATTGATTTTATTTTTATTAGTAGAAAAATATTACAAGTATGAGAAATTATTTCTTTAAAACATTTTATATGATTGAAGGAAAAAAAATTTGATTTCATATTTATAAGTAGAAAAATATTACAAGTTTGAAAAAATACTGTTTTGAATCAAAAATCTGTTTTTGAAAGAAATATTCTTACAAGCTGGAAATTTTTTTATAAGTTTGAAATGAAAAAGAAATTAATTCGAAACTACGAAGTAAAATCTAAAATTTTGTTTGGAAAACCTGACATCAGGCTATTGTCGATCTATGTGCTTGATATTTGAGAAATGTGAACTAATTTTAATGGGTCAGAAACAGTGACGACACTTGAAAGACGTAGGCTAGGGGGTGAATAATACTCGCACGTGGGGTCTGTTATCGGTAAAGGGGTAGATAGCAATATTGATAAAGTCATTTCCTCAATTCGCATCGGTGTGTGTGGACGATCCGAAGTGCTGTAGGATGAGGGTAGCTTTTTTCAACAGCCGCGTTGATTCGCCGATGGGCAGCCCAGCCGTATGCAGCGATTTCAAATAAAACATGCGTGTAGTTGTAAATAACAATCCACTTATTGCAATTTCATTCATTGTTTTTGAATAACATCGCGACAGCTGGTACTTGAGGGATTTCACCCCAAAAAGGTTAGTCTTTTGTACTTGATTTTACACAGTATTTAGCTATAACTTAATTTGTCAAATTTTAGATAAAGTTTCTTAATTTAACGTATAGCTGACCATTTGAATGTATCGTTCGAAAAGGATAAAGATTGAAATAAATGATAACGATTTTGTTAAAGAAATTAGTTGTTAAAGTAAAATATTATCGGGAAAATGAAATAGACAAAGTGAACCTACTTCGTGAAAATTTTTGTTTTATTCTAACAATAGTGCTTGTATGAAAAAAATAATAAAGTAAAATACTATGCGATAAAATGACTAAGTTAAATACTAATCAAAAAAATAATTAATAGAGTTGATTAAATAAAATGTGATAAATTAAATGAAACTCTTGAAAAGCATATAAAGTGATGAAATGTAACTTGAGTGCGAAATTTGCTTACTGGAAAAAAATTAAATAAGTTGATTTTTTAAAATTCGTGAAAATTTGTTAATGATAAGTGTTAATTACTACTAAGAGTAAATTGATTGCAAGTTTTTAAATTAAATTAGTTGGATGAAAATTGTAGACCCGATAATGTTTCGAAAAATTTGTGGGTTCGATTCCTGTCACTAATTGTGAAAAATTTCTAAGTTTAAAAATATCGGGGAAAAAAACGATAAAGTAAAAACAAGCAAGAAAAATGATTAAGTTAAATACTAAGCGATAAAATGACTAAGTTAAATACTAATCAAAAATAATTAAATAAAATGTGATAAATTCAATGAAACTCTTGAAAAGCATATGTAGTGATAAAATGCAACTTGAGCGCGAAATTTGCTTACATGAAAAAATTATTTAAGATGATTTTTAAAATCCATGAAAATTTCTTAATAATAAGTGTTTATTAATGCTAAGAGTAAATTGATTGTAAGTTTTGAAATTAATTTCAGTAGAAGTTTTTTTTCGGTGAGTCTATTTTTAAAATTTGTAGGATTGTAGACATGAAGTTTTGATACTCGACTTATAATTTTAACATTTCTTGGATTCTTCATTGATGTTTAACATTTTTATGTGATGTGTTTTATTTTACCGTAGGTAAAAATAATTAAATAAAACTGAAATTTATAAATTGTAATGAAAATTCTGTTAATGAAATTAGTTGGTTGTAAAGTAATATTTTGGAAAAGCTGTAATGAATGATAAATAGTAAAACGCAGTAAGTAAAATAGTAAAGTATGGTAAAGTAAAATAAAATATTATTGGGAAAATGAAATAGTCAAAGTGAATCTACTTCGTGAAAATTTGGTTTTATTCTAACAAGAGTGCTTGTATGAAAAAAAATAATAAAGTAAAATACTATGAGATGAAATCACTAAGTTAAATACTAATCAAAAAATAAATATTAGAGTTGATTAAATAAAATGTGATAAATTAAATGAAACTCTTGAAAAGCATATGTAGTGATGAAATGTAACTTGAGTGCGAAATTTGCTTACTGGAAAAAATTAATTAAGTTGATTATTTTAAAATCCGTGAAAATTTGTTAATGATAAGTGTTAGTTACTACTAAGAGTAAATTGATTGCAAGTTTTTAAATTAAATTAGTTGGATGAAAATTGTAGACCTGATAATGTTTCGAAAAATATCGGAAAAAAAACGATAAAGTAAAAACAAGCGAGAAAATGATCAAACTCTAAAATATACTAAAAAAAAATCGAAATCACGAAAAAATAATCTAAGTCTGAAATGCTTGAAATTAGTTAAAGACTAAAAAGTAAGAAAATAGTTAAAGACTGAAAATAATTGAAAAACGCTAAAATAGTGAAAAAAAAAATAATCAAAGTTCTAAATGACAGGAAAAAACGTTAAAGTTCAAAATGTGTGAAAGAATATTTAAGTTAATTATTTCTTCGAAAATTTAACAAGTAAGAAAAAATATTTTGTTGTATAAAAGTCAAAAAAAAAAAAAAAATTTGATTTCATTTTTATTCGTAATGAAAAAAAAAATTATGAGTAAGAAAAAATAGTTAAGAAAATTATTTCTTTGAAATTTTAACAAGTTAGAAAAATTATTTTGTAAATTTGACAAAGAAAAAAAAACTAGTTAAGAAAATTTAACAAGTTAGAAAAAATATTTTATTGTATAAAAGTAAAAAAAGAAAGAAACATATTTAAGATGATTTTAAAAAATTCCGTGAAAATTTGTTAATGATAAGTGTTAATTA
Source organism: Uloborus diversus (assembly GCF_026930045.1). Lineage (NCBI taxonomy): Eukaryota > Metazoa > Arthropoda > Arachnida > Araneae > Uloboridae > Uloborus > Uloborus diversus. The sequence goes on along the minus strand of NC_072739.1, from coordinate 45,289,266 downwards.
ATGCTAAGAGTAAATTGATTGCAAGTTTTGAAATTCATGCAAAGAATCAATGTTGTAAAAAAAAAATGATAAAATTTGAAATGCATGAAAAAGAAAATCAAAGTTTCAATTATATTTCAAGTCCACAAAGCATTGAAATAAATCTAAAATCTCGAATGGGTTGTATTTAAATAAATCTTTACTTAAGCGAAAAACATTATTATGAAAAATAATAATAATGACGATTGTTTCAATTATGAGCTGAAATTTAGTTAATGATGTGTCTTGATTAGTACTAAAGAGTAAATTAATTGATGGTTTTAAAATTAATTAAATTGTAATATTCGTTGTCATGGTACAGATTCACATTAAGACTGAAAGAGTAATGGAAAATATAGCATAGTGGTTAGCATACGTTTTTGCTAACTCAAAGTTTGGGTGTTCGATTCCCGACACTCTGTAAAATAAAAATAATTAAATTCGCAGAAATATTCTAAGTCCAGAAAAAAATATTCAAAGTCCCGATAGATGGCGCCACGAACGTTCTTAAAAGTAAAAATCGAAAAGTAAAAACATAACAACAAGTGTTGCCACTCGAAAACTGGTGTTGCCATCCAAAAAGTAAAAAACGACAAAGTGTGAAAACGCGACCGTGCGAAAACATGGTCGTGCGAAAACGCGGCCGTGCGAAAACGTGGTCGTGCGAAAACCTTCGTATAAGGTTAGAAGAAAAAACGACAAAGTCCAAAAACGCGCGAAAATATTCAAAAACGCGGGAAAAAATCCCGTAACCTTCTAGGAGTCCTCGCGGCGGCCCAAAGAGGCGGTGTTACCCAAGGTCACAGGCGGATCAACCCAAGGTCAGAGGGGGAGTGAGAAGAGTTGGGAGGATGATCTGATCTCCAGATCCCCCTCTTGTTGGTGAATTCTCCTTTTCTCCCTACTTATATATATATATATATATATATATATATATATATATATATATATATATATATGTGTGTGTGTGTGTGTGTGTGTGTGTGTGTATGTTAATACACAGGAACAAACAAAAGTTTTTAAAATTATTTACTCCATTTTTCGCTCACAAATTTAAGGTATTTAAAAAACAAAATATAAAAAAAAAATCAAAGCAGTTGGCTGCCTAAACAGAATAATTTTAAATTCAATGTACTTTTTTCATAAAAACGGAAGTTAATCAACAGCTTACCATTGATGTAGAAGTGGTTATATAGAGCATACATTTTTTTTTCTTTTAAAGAATTATTCAGCATAATACAAAACATTCATCTTGCTCCTTCCAAATGTCATTATTTAACTTTAACAGTTCCACTTCAATCTAATAAGTATTATTAAATGACCCAGCACATAAAGTCACTACAAAATATCACAACCGGAAAGGTCCTCAAGCAGCATTTCGTGACTAGCAGTCATAACTACACTTGAGCTACCGGGGGACAAACAGGCCTAACGCTTTATCAAAAAGATGGAGAAACTTCTCATTAAACATTAACAAATTACAAAAATCTAGGTCTCTGAACTCTTATCATCGTTTTTATGGGGGATTAATAGCCTACGTGAGAGAAATAATAAAAGAAAATGATAAACTGCGTCGGAAGCTATTTATTAGAAACTTTTACGACGCGTCAGCATAGTTCTTCAAATAAACCAATATCTGAGATTTGTTCAGAAAGTTATAGGGAGAAAAGTGTTAATCATTAATTAAGGTTAGTTGAGATAATTTATTCGCAAATTTAATAGAAAATAAAACGAGTACAGTTAAAATGTAAACTTTTATTTAAAATGTAAAAAACATTTACGATTTGAAATCAAATAGCAACAAAATATCAGAATCATTTTTTTCGGAAACATCTGACAAGCAACTGTTGTCGGATATCTTTTAAACCATATCATTTCTTGCCAAAAACTAGTAATTTTATGCCCCCTCCCCTCACCTTAGGGGTGGTCTACAAGGGTGGTCACGTGGAGGTTTGTGGTTTATCCCCATTTGTGAATGATTTCTAAGAACCAAGTACATTTGTGTTTCATAAAGAATTCCGTGGTTTTATATGAGTATAGAAAAAGTGTTTGAATTTGTTGCACAGTATTATTCCATCAAAACTGAAACTATGATTATCTGAATGTAAAATATGCGGTTTTACTCTTCTCGTAAATTTATTATTTCTTCTTCAGAATAAATATTTTTTTTTTATTAACTTGTGCTCTTTCTTCTGACACTGCGATATAATGACAAGTATGTCACATGTAAAAGCTACAGAGTCAGAAACTAAGATTCAAAATAATCTTTTTGATTTTACGTTGAGGAAATATAATATTTTCCCGTGAAACATTTTCAAAAAAGAAAAGGGAGACATTTAAGACCTACTTTTCACGATCTTTAAAGATTAATCGATGTCGTTATTTACTGTGAAAGCAGTATTCTTTTCAAGTACATTAAGCATATAGTAACAGAATATCGATAGCATTACCGATTAATCTATAGTTTTCAACAACAGAATTTTAGAGACGTTTATTTTTAATATGGATAATACGATAAAATAAGAAACTGATGATTAATTGAACATAAAACATACAAGTTTAATCGATTTACTAATAGCTTTCGATTATCAAATTTTACCAATACATAGTAATTTTACTACTTATTCCATTAGCATCGAATTTGTAACTATTGAATTTAAAATAGCAGTTTTTAACTTCCCAAATTATTTTTTATAATTTTTGTCGTTCATTCTCTTTTTAACTAACTTACACTTACTTGTAACGATTTTTTTTTGACACAGGACATCCACTAGGCATCTGACAGAAAATTAAGTTATTAATGAATATTGGTTAACAGATTAAATAACTATAAGTAGAAATAATTTCATGCGAAACTGCTTTAATTTTTTTGCAGAGTTATGACCAGTACACTAATTAAGCTTAAAGTACCATGGTAATGAACGTTATAAACAACTTTTGTTTTAATTTGAAATGTATCGATCCATGAAATCTTTCCTACAATAAGTATTTTTTCCATGCACATCATCTTTAATTCAGCACGAATCAAGAAATAATCAAAATATTTACTCTGCTCTCAAATATGTTTCTGAAACAATGGCAGACGCCATCAACAATTATATGATACTTAATTAAAACATCATCAAGAGAGTGAACATGTTTTGTTCAAAGAATAAACTACAAGATTTAATCTTAGAGCTATTTTCTCATATTATGAGATTTTGCAGCAGATTTCCGCTAAAAGAAATCTCAGACGCAGTTCGTTTTCGTGCACATAGAGCAGATGTGGGGTGTTCTAAAGAGTTCTCGATTATGTGCACGTGTTAACGGGTAAGATTAAATCAGTGACCAAATTGAATCACGTAAAAGTTGTTGATTAAACAAATTGCTGCAAAAGATACAAAAGAAAAAACAGTTCGACTGCGCTTTATGTGTTGAAGGCAAGCTGTTTTGTTATTTTGGGTGTCGTAAACCTAGAGAATTAATTAATTAATCACGGTATAAGGCAAAAAAAACGAGTTTTGTGCAGCTAAATTTGAGGATTTGTTGAATGTCATTGCACTTTATGCAGCTTAAATTGAGATTGATTCTCCTTGTAAAAGAAACAGTATAGTTCTAAATGGAAAGCTTGCTTAACCTCTGGCACTTAAAAAAATATATATGTATCGAGATTTGGCAGGCAAAACATCACATGTGTTGTAAGCTCTTTAAAAAACCACTGGACTAAACTTTAAACTAAGCAGTTCGAAGCAAAGGGATGTGAGTGAACGTTTTGAAATTTTGAGTAAAACACGTTTAAAGTTCTAATCCTAGAGAGGGTTTTATTGATTTTTTTTCTAAATCCTGCTGTAAATCAGCACCTACCAGGACTACTAGTAGCTTATCTACCCCCCAAAACAGAGGAGAGGATCTCCTACCACTTGTCCTTTTTTTTTCTTTTTCTTTTTTTTTTTTTTTGGGCACTTTTATAGCTCTACTCCTGGATGTAATTTCATGTTTTATGACGTAAATCTCTCCTGCATAATTGTATCAATTCAAAACATTATTTTATCAGCAAGCGATTTTATACGCTTAAAAAAAGAACAGAAAATGCTCCAAAATTTTTTTTGAGCGATCAATTTTAGTAATTATTACCATATTTTGTTTAATTTATCACTTTTAAGTTAAGTAATTTACTAGCTACAATGGTAGCAATTACAAAGAAGGAAATAAATTTTAAAAATTACGAGTCACATGAAATGCAGTTTTCTTGCCCTAATCTTGGGAATTTCATGAGCCCATTATCGAATTCTGTGAAAAAAGGTCATGGGTTCAATTCCCACCAGCGTCCTGGGTAGATGTTCTCTTTCTGTTGTAAATATTTTTTGCGTTGGCTTGTGTTGCGTTGTGATTGAAAAAATATCGCAGTAAATGAAAGCAATATAGGTACGGCGCATAGTACGCCATCCTCTTATTATTGCCATGGGTAATTGCTATCGATGGAACTTGAACTGGGATGCTATATTTATTTAAATCTTTACTACTGAGATATTTTTCAATAAAAAAATGACTACATCGGTGAAAAATGTTTATTATATGATTGATTTTCGTTATACATAGAAGGATAGTGATGTCATTTCTATCCTTCACACTTTCGCCCCTGTTTTGAGAAATGTCCATGTTAACAAGTAGGTACTGACGTTTTGTAACATTGCGTTATTGCTTTAACTGATTTATGTGAATCAAATTTTTATAATGCGTTTATACTTTTATACTCATTCACAATTCGTACGAATTCAATGTAAATGTTAATTGGTGTCTGTACTTCATTGTAAGCGTTCTATATTGTTTATCTATTTCTTATGTTTTTCAACTTTTTCCAAGTTGTAGTTCTAAATATGTTTTTTACTCATCGGTTTCAGGGGAGATCATTGGCGAAATTACTGGCAAACCATAAACTGTTGTTGTTTCTGATGCCCCTTGGATCACTCAAGATGATAGATAACGAAGGCGTTACCCTTTTCGAGGCTAATATAAGCTACATCCGTTTGACTGAGCCCCATTTAGGTGGAAGTCCTAATTTTGCTCAGACACATAAGACAGATAGCACAATTCAAATTTATTACAATAAAAGGGAATCAGAAGAACACCCAGGACAATAGTTGGGAATCGAACCCGCACCTCTCTGCTTGTAAGCAGTTACTGAGCAGTACCGCTCGGCCAACGAGGCCCCATAAAGTGCTGTTAGAGTACTATAATGTTATCCCAGGGTTCCTAGCACCTGCGTATGGACACTTGGGGTAACACTGTAATATTGCTGAGAATTTGCATTGAGTTTTTGAATTGTTTCTTGGGACTTTGTGCGTCACACACTATAAAGGCTGTTAATTGTCTATGAACGAAAAGATTAAATTTGAACCCCCCCGTGTCCGTTTACCTTGTCGTGGTGGGGGGGGGGGCTTGCGGTGTGGTGAGTTCGGGGCGAGCTCTTGGGAGGAGTCGTGAACCCCCAGTTGCTCAAACAGAATATCGGCGGGAAGGGACTTTTGTTCCCTTCCTTCCCTCATCACACTTACCAAATTCGGACAGAACCCCCTAAGCCAAGGTGTCTCTACCGTGCCCGTGGCTGCGTGGTACCGGGGGTAGTCGGTGCCTCAAACGGTTGACGTCAGGGATAGCAGGCGAACCCTGGTGTAAAAGCCTTACCCCTGTGCAGGGGGGCTACACAGGGGCTAGACCCCAGTTTTTCCCCTCAGTTCCCAGGTTAATCCATGGATGAAAACATAAAAAATACCTCTCCCCCTTGTGGGGAGCGTCAGAATGAATCGTATACCTCCGCAAAATTTTTCGTTATCAAAAGAAATGAAAACCTTACATTTACTGCTGTATCTCCTTTTCTAATCAACAAAGCTCTTGTAAATCTAATCGGCGAATTTAAATCAGTAAAAAAAACACGAACAGGCGAGCTTTTGGTAGAAATAAAAGATAATAAACAAATTCAACTCATACTAGCTATTAAACAATTAGGTCCTTATCTTTGCACTGTTACAGCTCACTCTACATTAAACTTTTCTCGGGGAGTAATTTCAGAGCCAGACCTTCTATTCACACCAGAGAAGGAAATCCTAGATGAAATGAAGGACCAACACGTAAGTGGAGTGAAAAGGATCACTATTAAACGCAATGGCGTAATGCAGAATACGAAACATGTCATTCTGACCTTTAGTACGCCTATCCTCCCTTCACGTGTCAAAGCTGGATATCTCTCATGCCCTGTTAGACCATACATTCCTAACCCGCTACGGTGCTTTAAGTGCCAGCGCTTTGGGCATTCCAAGCTGTCATGCCGTGGCACAGAAACTTGTGCCAGATGTGCTGAGGCCGGCCACGATAGCAATGAATGCTCAAAGGAATTCAAATGTGTCAACTGCAAAGGAGATCACCCGTCCTACTCTAGAAAATGCCCTAAATGGCTCTCCGAAAAAGAAATACAGGTTATCAAAACTACTCAGAATATATCATACCCAGACGCACGAAAAATAGTTCAGTCTCGTACACCTCTATCTGGACTTTCATATGCTGCAGCAGTAAGAAAAGTATTCAATTCCACCGGTACACAAACAGATCCTCAAATCATTACAATAACCAGCACTAAATCAACTAACTCTCCTAAATCAAAAAATAAACAGCTCAATACTCCTAAGCCTCCACAAAAAAATAATAATGAAATTCAAGTACAAAGTACACAAATCCCAAGTACAAGTTACTCAACTAAATTAATTTCGAACAAACCAACTGATCAAAAACAAAAGAAAACTGTAGAAAAAAAGAAATTTATTCAAACGCGCGCAAAAATTGGGGTAGCCTCTAAACAGAGGCCCCCAAAATTTTATAATTTTAAAAAAGAGGACTTTTTACTTTCTAGTAAGAAAGTAAAATTAACTAAGTCCCAAATAGAAAAACTCCAACATTCTCCTCCCCAAGAGGAGGACGAGGATGTCGATTTTGAAGATCTTCCGCCATCCGACGATGAAGGGTGGACGGACCATCCTCCTTCTTGAGTTACTTTTTCTTCTTCTGGCCGTTTCTCCTTCCTTTTCTCTTCATGGCCCTGAGCATTCTTTCTTGGAATTGTCAGAGTTACTCGCATAATGTAACGGACATCAAAGATCTTGTCGAATATCACCAACCGGCCATATTCTGTCTGCAAGAAACATTTCTGTCCCCTGTTGATAGACCGAGGTTGAAAGGTTTTGACATATACCGCAAGGACTGCTTGTCAGGCGACCGTCGTTGTGGAGGAGTGGCATTGCTAATCAACAATGATTATGCATCTAGCCAGCTCAATACCAACACATCCCTGCAAGCAGTAGCTGCGCGCGTTCACCTTCACTCGCTGTTCACAGTTTGTTCTATATATATTCCACCTTCTTACGACTTAAGAAGCGTGGAGTTGCAGACATTGGTTGATCAACTTCCTCCCCCATTTGTCATCTTGGGGGATTTTAATGGCCATAATCCTCTCTGGGGGAGCTCAGACTCTAACAGCAGAGGTCTAATTATTGAAAACTTTATTGAAGACAACGATCTATGTGTTCTTAACGACGGTGAAAATACCTATTTCCACCTTCCTACGCAAACCTACCATGCCATCGATCTTGCAATATCCTCACCTTCCTTTCTGCCACTTTGGGATTTCCAGGTGCAGGGTGGTCTCTACACTAGTGGCCACTTTCCAATCAAAATAACATATACTGGACGCTGCAGCTATCAGCAGCATCAGCAAGGCCGTCTTCGCATTGATCGAGCTGATTGGGCAGCATTTACCCATTTGGCAGAAATAACATCGGAAGCCGTGACTGACATTGATATTGATGTAGCGGTAAAGCGAGTAACCGACATCATCTTAAACGCAGCGAACGCTGCTATACCAAGAACCTCTAAAGGCAGGATCAAATATCCGAAGCCATGGTGGAACTCTGCTTGCCAAGAAGCTCAGAAGAAACAAAAAAAAGCATGGAACACATTTCGTCGATACCCGACCACACAAAATCTTGTGACACTTAAACGAGCTCGTGCTGAAGCTCGTAGGATTCGACGGAAAAGCCAGCGGGACTCGTGGCAGGCCTATGTCAGCACAATCACGACGTCCACCCCGTCCAAGACTGTATGGGGTAAAATAAAAAAAATCGCTGGAAACTATAGCATATCTTGTGCTCCAATTCTGGAGAAAAACGGTCAACTTTTATCTGATCACAAAGAGGTAGCTGACTGCCTGGCGACTCACTATGCTGAAGTCTCCAGCGCAAATAATTACTGTTCTAAGTTTTTAGCTATTAAATCTCATAAAGAACGAAGGGTTCTTGATTTTAATTCAAACATTATTCATCAATACAACACAAAATTTTCCTTTCATGAACTAAATATTGCTTTACAAAAATCAAGAAACACATCACCTGGCTCTGACGAAATACACAATAGCATGTTAAAAAATCTAAGCAGGTCTTCATTAGAAAATATTCTGCAGCTTTTTAATAGAATTTATTCCGAACATAGATTCCCAAAATCCTGGAGTCAAGCAATAGTTATCCCTATCCTTAAACCAAATAAACAATCTGATAAACCTGAGAGCTATAGACCTATAGCTCTCACTAGTTGCCTATGTAAAGTCATGGAACGGATGGTAAACGCCAGACTGATGCACATTCTGGAGTCACACCATCTCTTATCCTCATATCAAAGTGGGTTTAGGCGTGGCAGATGCACAATAGACAATCTAATGCTTCTCGAAACATCAGTAAGAGAAGCATTTCTTAAACGAAAACATCTTGTGAGCGTATTTTTCGATATTGAAAAAGCATCCGACCGTACCTGGAGGTATGGGATCCTCAAAACCCTTCATGAGTATGGGTTGCGAGGTAATTTACCCATCTTTCTCTCCAATTTTCTGAAACATCGTTCTTTTCGTGTACGCGTCAAGTCTGTTCTGTCAAATACCTTCATTCAAGAAGAAGGAGTACCCCAGGGAAGTGTACTAAGCGTAACTCTATTCATTATAGAAATCAATAGCTTAATTGACCAATTGCCTCCCGCTGTAAAAGGTACCATGTTCGTGGATGATTTTCAAATTTATTTCTCATCAACGAACATGAGTATCATTGAAAGACAACTTCAAATTGCAATCAATAAAGTAACCCAATGGGCGGAAGAAAATGGCTTCACTTTCTCTGCTCTAAAAACATTCTGTATCCACTTCTGCCGTAAAAGAGGGCTTCACCCTGATCCAAATCTTCTCCTCAATAATCAACCAATAGCTGTAAAAGATCAAGGAAAATTCCTTGGTCTCACATTTGATAATAAACTAAAATTTATACCGCATATACAAGAGTTAAAAAAGAAATGTTCATTAAAATTAAATATCCTTAAAGTCTTAGCGAACACTTTTTGGGGTGCTCATACAGAGTCTCTGTTAAGAATATACAGGGCTCTGATACGCTCAAAACTTGATTATGGATGTCAAATTTATGGCTCCGCCGCAAAAACCTATCTGAAAAGTCTGGATCCAATACATAATCAGGCACTGCGCATCTGCACAGGAGCATTTCGAACTTCGCCTATCAACAGTCTTTATATCCTTGCAAACGAACAATCTCTAAACAATAGACGCCTCAAACTCTCTTTGAATTTTTACTTCAAAACAAAACCCTGCACCAATCACCCACTACATCTCCATATTTTTAATCCATCTAATGTTGCTTTATTTCTACACCGGCCTTCGATGACCCCAACATTTGGGATCCGAATGCGTCGGGTACTCTCAGACCTGCAGCTATCAGATTTCAAAACCGTTAACACAATAAAACTAATTGAACCATGGTGCGAAGTCATACCTTCTATAATCAATGATTTCTCAAAATTCCCAAAACAAACTACCGCTAATACAGTTTATCAACAAGTCTTTCATGAGATCAAAAGCAATTATTCTGGTTATAAACACATTTTCACTGACGGATCAAAAGCAAACGATCACGTCGGATTTTCCACAATAATTGATGAAAAAATTACGGCAGAAAAATTAAACACATCTTGCTCGGTATTTACCGCAGAAATAAAAGCTATATTTTCATCTCTAGAATCAATAGCCCAATCTGTTCATAGAAAGTGGGTGATATTCACTGACTCAAAGAGTTCAGTGGAAGCCATCACTCATTGCGATAATAATAGCCATCCTATAGTCATCCAGTCATATCTTTTATACAAAAACCTCATGCAAAATAATTTTCAAGTTACCTTCTGTTGGATCCCTGGTCATGTGGGCATTGCAGGCAATGAAGCAGCCGATTCAGCTGCCAGAGCTGCAAGTATCCTGGTTGATAATAGTGTCCCTTTCAATGATATTAAAAACGCCATCGTTGTAAGCCTCAACACGTATTGGCAGGGGACTTGGAATTCAGAAATCCAAAATAAACTGCATTCGATCCAGCCCTCCACTAGAGGTTTTGGATTATTAAATATCACCAGGAGAGAACAAGTCTTATTAGCTCGACTTCGCATTGGACATACCAGATTCACCCACAAATATCTCTTATGTCATGAACAAGCTCCAACATGCATTACATGTGATGTAAATCAGACAGTGTTGCACATTTTATGCAACTGCCCAAATTTTAATCTAATTCGTTATAAATATTTTAATAATTTTAACCCATCTTTGAAGGAGTTGCTGGGGGAGCCACCCCATCGCAATTTGTACTCCTTCCTTCAGGAGATTGGATTCTCCTTTTTAATTTAGTGTTTGTCTGGTCATTATGTGATTTCGTCCTTTCTTTGTTTTTCAAGATATTTGTTCGTCTATTTTGTCTTTATCTTCAAATTGTTTAAATGTTTTTATCGGCTGCACTTTTTTAATATTGGCACTTGAAGTGTTATGCTTTCTCCTTCAAAATATGCTTCTATTTACTATATTCTCTAATAAAAAATAAATAGCATATAATAAAATATCGTTTGGCGCAGTATAGCCCTCAAGGGCTCTTGCGCCATAAAAACCAACTCAACCAACCAACATTAAATTTGAAAATGTATAACACTTTCAAAGTGAGAACATATACATGACCATTTTATATGTATGTGTGTTGTGCTGCTGTTTGTGCATTCTTCATGCTAAAAATTTCAATAAAAGAAGAAAGCTTCATTAGTAGAGCAGAACTAGCTTTCTGTAAAGCGCTTAACAGAGCAGTGCCTTCTACACTAAAACAAAACAAATGCCCAAGTTTTTAAAAAGCTTTTTCAGTTCCCAAGACTTGGAAAAATATTTTCATACTTCCCTTGATAATTATCGTTCCCCGTGCAGTTTCGGAAGAATTGTTTTTTCTTGGTACACTTACGATAAACAGACGTCTCCTTGGAATGAACAAAAGAATTTCCACGAAAAAAAAAGAAAAAGCTTTTATACATGAAACCAAAAAAGGTTTAACTGCTATTTCTAAAGGCAACTGTTATACGACAAAAAAAAAAAACTTCTTATTTAACATTCCTTATTCGTTCACTAAAAGTTTCGTCAATACCGTCTAGGAATGTCTGAATTTATTTGTAAGCGTCTGGTATGCAGCTCAGGCAAAAAGTGAAAACATTTTTTTTTTTATTTTTTATTTTTTTTTTTTTTAATAAAATAAAGCAGTTAAAGTGGTCCTTGCTCGTCATTTTGTTTTTGCGCTCATTTTATGTTGGCTTTAAAATGTCATGAAATGTTTTCCAGCATTATTGTAGTGATAACGCTGGTGTGATAATTTTTTATTCTGTATAATATGATACGCATTTTCCAGACAGCTTATGCGTCAGTTTTTTTCATTAAACAGTTTTCTTGTAATTTTCAAAATGGCGTTCAAAAGATGCCTGCCATTTATTGACTCAATTACCGTTCATGACGATTGTTAAAATATGTATTTTTGAAATCAGAAAGAACGAATTAATGTACAAGATATGTGTGGGGTTCGTGTTCTTTCGTTCTTTCATTTCAAAAGTTGAGACTGTGTGGTGTCGGTGTTATCGGGTGGATGTCAAAAATTATCCTATACATTGTAAGAAAATCCATGAATAATCTTTTTATAAAACTTAAAACACAAATTCTTAATGTATCGTATCTTATACATCTTTTAGAAGTTGTGATTATGCAAGTTTTATCGTATTAAGGTGAAAGGATGAATTTCAGCGTAAAAGAATCTGTACACTTTCATAAACCGTGAAATCGTAGAGAAGCTCGAAATAAGAGTGAAAGTTCTTATAAACGTCGCATATGGGAGCAAACATCCTCACCCTGGCATAAACCTCTGCTGTCTTGATATATTTTTTTATAATATAATAGCGTCAAATTTTATGGCCTCCATTGTATGTTAAGTATATGAAATAATCCAGCAAATAAATAAAACCATAAATTTGGTATGAGGTTTTCATGGGATGGTTTATCAAGGCCTTACTCAGTAATGAATAGTGACCTTAAAGCGATTATGGTGCTCACCATGTCACCGATAGCTCATAACATAGAACTCCCATTCAATGCACCAGGTCCAAGAAAAAAGACCTTATGTATGGGGTAGCCTTCATGCGGATGACTTTATATCGAGGTCTGACTGCAACTAGCTTGGGTGAATGGTATCCGGCCCCTTACGGTAACTTTGAGCCACATCAGAAACGGGATGCAAAATAATTTAGTTTAACATAAGTGGTTGTTGTCTTCTGCCAGCTAGGAAGACAATTAGGGGTGCGCTGCTTCCCTTTCCCAATTGTACTATAATTTGGTGTGAAGTCCGACTTCCACAATACACATACAAGCCATAAGGACTCGTTTTTAGGGTAGGCAACCATTCACAGCACAAGACACATTCACACAAAGTAAGGACAAGGACAGGAGAGAGGAAGTACATCCATGCCAGGACCGGGATTCGAACCTGGAATCTTAGTCAGACTAACCACCAGCAAAGGCGGGCGGCAACATCAGAGTAGAAAAATAAAATGTCTAAATATTCACTACACTATACATCATAAGATTTTTATCTCTTATATTATTACACAGAATCTTACAATGCAGGAAGCACTATTTCAACAATTTCAAAAATAGCTTCCAAATAATTTCAGAGTTATGGAATAAATGCAATGCACTGTGTACCAATACTGCCAACGTTTTTTGTTAAATGAAGAGAAGAAAACTTTTTTTCATTACCTTGCCATTGGAGTGAAGCACTGGACCGTCAAACTTTTTTTTTTTTTTTTTGAAGTCGAATAGTGAAACCTGTGTATAAATAATACGGTTTAGAACAATAAACCTATCTATAACGATATTTTCTTTGGTCCTGACCAAATTCTCATTTATACAATGTATTTTTAATCTGCGTATAGCGATAATCAATTTCTTGATGTATCTACAACGATAATCCAAGCGTTTTTTTTTTTTTTTTTTTTTCAAAAACAAAAATTAGCTTATCTATTTATCACATCTTTTTCTATTTCACAAACAACCTATCAACAAAACTAGGTAAGAAACAAAAGACTAATATATATATATATATATATATATATATATATATATATATATATATATATATATATATATATATATTGCAGTTAAAAGAAAAGCATCACTTTGCAGAAATTCGAGGAAGACATTGAAATACTTACCTGTATCCGATTACGCAAAAAGGAAAACGAGTGCCAGTACTAACCTTTTAAGCGCCAATGTTCCCAAATGGGAACATCAACTTAAAAAAATGGTAAAAAATAAAGTTTCACTTGGGGAGGGAGATTTAATTTTTTTTTTCTATTTATTGCCGAAAATAGACCTGATTTTTTGAAAAAGAACTAGTTCTAATTTACAATTACTTTTTTCTACAAAAATTCACAAAACTGTCCTTTTTTATCGATTTTCACGGAGACAGATTAAAAAATTTATATATTTTTTGAAAAATGCTCAATTGTTTTGATATTTTAGAGCAACAATAAATAAGGATCCTTTTGATGACCAAACATGAACAGCGATAATTTCCAACAAAAAAGTAGATCCTGTAAGCGAACAAACTTCGTTGTTCCCGATCGGGAACATTGGCGTAATTCACTATACAAAAGTGGGCAATTTACGCCGCTGCGTAAGTTCTCTTATATCTGAATATTGAAAGCCTAAGAATTGAAAACAACCGCTATTTATGCATCTAAAAGCAGGTGGGCGACATTTTGACCTTTCAATGTTCCTCTTTCTGCCCTCTCCCTCCCCTTCGTCTCCAGTTTTAGGGTGGGAGTGATATCGAAAAATCGCTTTGTATGTAGAAATGAAAATGTTTTACAGCTCTTCTCAAGTACTCCTCTTAGGCTGTAATCTGTTAGCTATAAATTCCTTTCCCTGGTCACGTGAGACTTTCCAGACCCGGCCCCCAATCATCTATTTTTCTTTCTGGCCTACTATACCAGTAAAAATCAGACAAAGAAGGAAAAAGCATAAAGTAAGGTTTAACGCATCTTTAAAATATCACGAAAAACAAAAAAAAAAAAGTCAAAAATAAATAAAATAAATAAATTTGAAAATTAAAATGTGAAAGTAGGGTATTGAGATGGGGAAAATGTGTCTGTCGGTCTATCTGTCTGTCCTCCTTAAATAATTTTTGGGTGAATAGTCCAATTCAAACGATTTTTTTTTTTCGTTCGAAAGATCTCGGCAAGGACACCACATTCCCATATTTCCTTTTTTTATTTGAACACTTTTTCGTTCAATTCTGTATTGTTCAAATCCCATAACATTAGTCCCTACGGGGAAACTAAAAATTAATCTTGATTCCGAAGTAAAAGGCAAATTTAGTTCAAACAAATTTTGTTGAAAATAGCTCTTGTTGACCAACTTCCGACTCCCGACTCCTTAAATTTTAGAGCAGTCGACTGCGACTCCTGCACCCGAAACTTAGGAGGACTCTGACTCCCCAACTCCGACTCTGACTTCGTAGATTTTGAAAAAAAATAGACACAGAGAAAAAAAAAAAAGATTGGCTCCGACTCTTAAAATTCATGCAATTGGTATCAAATTTTAAATGAATTTGTTTATAAATACGCATTATTTTTATTTTTTATTTTTATTTGTTTTGAAATATTTGAAATTGAAATGAATGTGACAAATAGTATCATGTATATTACGCATTTCTGCGAAAATACAAAACTGAAGCTATATAGCAAGCGTAAAGCGTAATCGATGAAAAACCTTAGTAAAAAACTTAACTTACACGCCAGTGTTCCCAAATGGGAACATTAAAAAATGTTTTTCGAAAATTTCTTCTTGCATTGTGTAAAGGGATACCGAAGAGTCCTATTTTCATGAAGCAGTTCAATATTTTATACTTGGAACATAGAGCGGCGTTTAAAGGGCTAAAAAGAAATATATTTATTTGAAATATTGAATTCCACAAATACAAAGTATTTTTATTTGTTATTCAAATCTAGAATTTCTAAGAATAAAGGTATATTAAATTTGCTATTTTCACTATAAGAAAAATTTCTGCATTTCCAAAGTTTTTATGCGTGATACTTTTATTGAACTAAAATGACGTTTTCTCAAAAACAAAAACTTGTTTAAAGATTTGTTAGTGACTGGCTAGAACCCAGAATGTATGCAAATGCATTTGGAAGTGTTTTCTCCTTTTGGACGTTAGTCTGTACAAATGCATACAAACATTTTTTTTAAATAAATGCATTTTTTCACTTTTTTTTAAATTTATATTTCTTTAAAAATATGTAAAGCGAGAATGTTCGTTCTATACAAATAAAAATACTTTTGTCACAGAATTATGTCATTTTTTGGAACAGTTATTCAAATTTCCACACATAAGACAGTAAGAGTGTTCACAAAGAGTTCGATTTCGAATGATGGAAACAATTTAGAAATC